>NW_021318640.1:747617-913649 GCF_001605985.2 Dendrobium catenatum
GGCAGCAAATGGGGGGAATGAACCTCAATTTATGAGCTAAAAAGGCTCTCTACTAGAAATTAATGAGCTGATTCTATTAGAAGACCTATAAGCTCTCCAAATTTATAATTCAAAATGTTTCCCCCCCCCCCCCCCTTGCCTACATCACTTTCATAGATACATTGAGTCATGGCTTTAATTTAGCTTCAACACTTGATCTTGACACTATTGTCTTTTTCTCACTATTTTTTGTTTATTGTGCATAATAAAAATTGTTAGAAATTATAATTTGGATGTTCAAGTTTGAAGTCCATCTTCAAATTAGGTCTTTTTATCATATTTGTATTTAATTTCTTATCAATTTTTAAGTCATATATCATATAATTCATATTTTGCAATTATTATTAGATGTATCATTATATTTGTTGAACCTTATTATTTAAGCTTATTTAGTTAATTGGCTATTGTATGTGCATGGTAAATGTATACATGATAGACATGCTATGACCATTTTTGTTAATAAAAGCGTAACTTTATATTGGGCTTTGTGCATTGAAGAAAAAAAGAACACTTGCACATTACATTGTGTGATGAGGACATTCGACCTTGGAGAGTCTACTAGAAGCGTGGCCAACGATTTATGGCCACGATCACACCATTTTATTTTTTTATTATAATTAGTTATTTTTGTTATTATTGCATTTTCCATTTATACCCTCACTTGAGGGCCTAGTCATGTGTAAGCCATAGGGGCATGTTGGTCTTTTATTCTCTTTCATTATATGAGGCTATTTAAAAGCCATTTCCTTCTCTTTTTCAGGTTAAGGAATGTTATTATAAGCAATTTATGCACTTTGTGTTTTAGAAGAGCTTGAGAGTCTTGGAGAGATTGAAGTCCCTAGGTGAGGGCATCGCAACACCCACCAACCGCAGGAAGCATTTGAGTTTGTGGTTGATTTCCCCTACTTCTACCCCCCACCCCCCCTCTCACAAACCGCCGGCCATCACTTCCCCTTCCCCTCTCTTGGCCGAAAACCCCTCACCTCCATTAATCCTAAGCCGGCCACCCCTCCCCTTCTCCCTCTCTCTTGGCCGAACACCACCACCCCCACAACTCCGACCGAACAGCCCCTCACACCTCCAAATCGTCGGCCCAAGACCCCTCCCGCCTCCAAACCATCGGCCCAAGACCCCTCCCCTTCCACATCGCTGGCCCAAGCCCAAACCCCAACCCTAATCCTAACCTAGCCGCTGGCCTCACCTTCCTCCCTTTGCCTCCAAAATTCAATTCCCTAGTTAACACTTTCCATTTATTAAACATCTTAAATTAGGAAAGCTATTGATTTCAATTTTCAATCAATTTGAATTTGAAAGTTTTTCCTAATATATGATGATCTATTTTTGGAAAGTTACTTAAATTAAGTTCAATTAAATTTCAAATTGAATTTGATTTAATTCAATCATATCTTATTGGAGATTCTTAATAAGGCAAGCATTAATTCTATTTCCCAAAGCCCCACTCCCCCTAGACATGTCACCGTCTCCTTCCCCCTTTCTCTCTCTTCTTCATTAAATACCTTCCTTCTTAAGCCTCAATCAATTCTCTCATCAAGGAGTGTCTTTCTTTTCCCTCCTCTTATTTGAAATTCAAATTGCAAAACCCCAAAATCCATCCTAATAAAATCTGAAATTACTTGTCAGATTTTGGAAACTTCCCCTCCCCTTCTCCATTACCCGCCGACCCCTCTCTTTCTCTCTTCCCTTCATCTTTGCTCTTACAAGATAATTTCCTCTCAATTCCTACTCTGGATTAATTTCAGATTTTCAATTTTCTGAAACTTAATTTTAGATTCACGAAACGACATCCTCCCTACCACACTTTCCCAAAATCCGAAGTTGCATGTTCAACTATTCTTCTCCATTACATGGCGGATCTTGAACAAGATCACGGGTTTGTTTACGACGATTAAGGTCACGTCGATATCCTCAACTCACCGTTCTTCGACCTCAACCTGGAGATTGACCAAACTGTAGAGGAATATGTAGAGAGGTTCGTCTTCACTCTCGCTGAAGCCATAGACGACCAACTCTCCTCCGTACAGTGACATATTATTTCTAAACCCCGACGAAGGTGAACTCTTCCTCCAAATTTTATATCTTCTTAATTGCCCTCAATTGTGGTCACAATTGATTCATAAGGATTGTGTTAACTCTCTCCGCTAAGCCTAGTAATCTAGAGAGTCAGCGAGTTGACTCACATGGTACTTAATCTCATTGTTAATTTAGGGATTTCTCGTTGAAAATCCTTGTATATGTTATGCTTGAATAATTGATTATTTTGTTATCTTAACTTCTAGTTGTGTGACTTGGCCTAAGCTAGTTTCACCACTCTCTCGTTTTCTTTCATTGTTTAAATCGCTACAAGTTTAATATTTAATATTGCTATCATCCAAAAGCGTGCAATTTCTTATTTAATATTACCTAAGCATTTAAGTCCTAAATCATTTTGCTTTGTGCTTAAAAAATATTGCTTTTATGAAAACATGAAGGTAATGCTTTAGATTTAGACGTGTTGCGCATTGAGATTTGGAGAACTGTTGGATTCATTGGAGCATTTTGGTTAACAAATCTTAGTGATGAAATCTTAGGGACAGAGGATATCAAATGATTAGTGAAAATATTTAGTGGCTTTCCTTTATTTTGTTGAAAGGATATGGTCAAAACTGTGATACTTAATATTAGTCAAGGTTACAATTTACAGACTAAAATTATGGGCAAGGATAATTGAACATGAGCTTAGAAAAATAACATTACTATTGAAGTTTCAATTTCATTTTTATTTTCTATAGACATAGTTTTGTATGAGCCAACTAATGGAGAAGTATAGTAGCAACTAATGATATGGTATGGAGAACAACAGAAGAATCTTTATCATCGTCAAACTCATTAGCCTGATAAAGATTCGGAGGAACATTTGCTTCAGTATGGAGAGTAATGAATAACTTATGATCTTGATTAAGCATGTCTTTGTTCTACTAAGACTTGCTTTCCTCCCAGGATGTTAAGGACATTTGGTAAGGACACAGGTATTTCATTTTTTTATAATGGAACTTTTTCAGCTAGTATGGAGTCATTTTAATGTTAATTTAGATTCTTATGGGCTGTGTTGTTTCCTCTGAAAGTTGAGAGGATGATTATGATGTGTGCTTTTATAAAAACATTCAATGCAAGTTAGTGGTCGGTAAGAATTTGAGGCAATCGCATATATTTGTAATTTTAAACACTTTGTGTAAGTTCTTTTTCCTACTTAGCTGTCTTATTTATTTTTCTCAATCACTATTTATTACGCAGGAGCAACACGAATCATGAACATGACCAACCTGCCCATCTAAGATTGAGGGACCCGAATGTTCCTCAGCTTGTAAACTTGCCAAAATTTGAAGGACCAGAGTCCCGGTATTGCCCGGCTCGTGTGTACGAGTAAGTCATTTATGTCTTCAAATATGATCTAGTTGGAGGCTATGTAGGCTGTAGTTTTTTAATACTATAGTTGAATTGCAGAAAGCCAAACGAGATGGTATGATAAGTCTTTTGGTTATAACTGCCAGTTTAAATTCTTAACCACTTTTTATTTTGACTAAGGTATGTCCCAGATGAGAAGCTTGGCCACAAGCTCCAAATCAATGCTCAAAACTGCCTTCATTGTAAGGTGCTTCTTTCTTTCTCTTCTTGTGGCTAAACTGATATTATAGCTAGTAGTTGTTTTGACAACTCGTACTCAAATTAATGTTTTAAAAAGAAATCAATTCAATGAAATATGCAGAAAATATTATTAATAGAAATATAATTAATAATCAAAACCAAATCATGAATTGAAGTTGTATTGATGTTGGATTCAAAATTGTTCGTAAGAATTCAAGATCAAGAAACTTCAAGTTCAATTAGACCAATTTAGGATGATATCAATGAATTCATCTTGAGAAGATTCCCCTAACAATGCTTCCTGAGGAAGACTGTACCGAGATTAAAGAAATCATAGAAAAAGAGCTTTGGGATTAAAGCTTACAAAAGAGTTCATTTTTTTAATGGGAAAAGAGATGCTTTAATAATTAAGCTTGAGAAACCCTATTTATAGGTATTGGTCTAGGCTAATGAGTATAGTTGTATATCTTATAGCTGTATATGACTTGTAATGAGCTAGCACGGGTTTCAATTTCCACTACTGAGATGCTCAGCTGCATTGAAGTTCACCCTTTTAAGCAAGATGTTGAGTGTGGGCTCTGATTATTCACGTTCGGCTCTACTGAGAGAGTTTTGTTCTAGGTCATATTTTTAGAAGGTAGAGTTTATTGTTGGTAAGATAATACCAAATATTTCACCCTCATTTTGTAAAGACTTATGACATGATTTTAGATTTCTCATAGGCATAAGCCCCAATGATTACTTACCTCTCTCGATAATGAGATAAAACTTTCAAGTCTAGTTGTTATGTGCTAAATGTATAGATTATAATATCATCAATTTAGTTTTAAATAAAAAAAGTTTATCGCGTTTAACTTAAAGCATTTAGTGAGGGGATGATGATAAACTCTATCAAGATTTCATGATTCTGTCATCATAGGTTATCATGGACCTTTGTCTAATTAGTCAGCGGAGGTTGTCGACCCAATCTAATCGAAGGATTCTTATTGGAAGACATGAGTTATGTCGTCCAAGAAAATATTATAGGATGAATATTTTATTTAAGGGGATAATTAAAAGTTAACCTCATCTGATAGAAATATTTTTGCTCTGTTAGGTATACTTCATAATTCACAACATTAGGGGTTGAGCCATTGAGAATATCCGGGCTTTGATTTTAATTGTAATTTAATGATGTTATTTTGTAGTAAAACAATCTAGTTAGAGGCCTTAGAGGAATTAAGTTAATGTATCATACATTAAAATTATGGGAGAGTAATTTAGCATAGGTTACGACGTAATACTAATGTTTCTCAAAATCAATTTGGATTCACTCCAGGTAAGTCTACTATGGAAGCTTAGAAGTATATAAAGAGTCACGAGGATCTTCATATGATATTTATTAATTTAGTGAAAGCATGTGATAAAATTCAAAAAGAAGTGCTCGAGAGAGTTCCTGAAAAGAAAAGATTTAATATTGCTTATATTCAAGTCATTAAGGATATGCATATGGTTACTTATATTCATATGTTCAAACACAAGGTAGTTTGACCAAGTATTTTTCTATTTCAGTTGGGTTACATCGAGGATTAACTTTAAGCCATATCTTTTTGTTTTATTCATGGATTTTCTAACTAGACATTTGCAGGAGGTGCCCTCTAGTGTATGTCTTTTGCTGATGATATTCTTCTTGTTGATAAACTTGAATTATGGACAATCTTAAGAGTCTAAAGATTTTCGTTTGAGTAGATTTAAAATCGAATACAAAGACTGCAATTTTAGTAGTGATAAATCTAGTGGTGAGATCGATGATCAAGTCATTAGACAGAGTGCACATTTTTTATATCTCAGGTGTATATTTCAAAGCGATGGTGAAATAGATGAGGATATTATTAGTATAATTTAAGTTGCATGGTTGAAGTGGAGGAATGCGTTTGGTCTGTTGTGTGATAGAAAAGTACTCTAATCTATGGGAAGAAAAAATATTTATAAGATGGTGGAAAGACTTGCTAGGCTTTATAGCTCGGAATGTTGTCTATTAAAAGATAAGTATAAAATTAAGTGTTGTAGAGATGAGGATGCTTAGGTGGATGAGTGGTTTTACACTTGGAGATATAATGTGAAATGATTATATATGTGAAAAGATTAGAGTAGCTCCAGTGGAAGATAAGATTAGAGAGTCATCTTAGATGGTTTAGTCACATAAAGCATCGACCGTCTAGATGACCCGGTTAGGAGAGTAGATGTATTAGATTCTGTCTATGCTAAGAAAGATAGAGGTAGACCTACAAAGACTTGGTTAGAAAATATTAAAATGATAATTTTTATTAGATTTAAATGAGAAATTGACTCATAATAGGACATAATGGAGAAAAAAGATTTGTATAGTCGACCGCATGTAGTGGGATAAAGGCTTTTTGCTATTAGTGTGCTATTTGGTAGAAAAATCACCTAGTCACATGAGATGTGTTATGTCTTTACTAGTGCGAGATGTTTTGAAGATCATCATAGTGATACATTTGATTTAACATTAATTCTTTATGAGCTGAGGTTATCCCAAATTTTTCACCCTTGACAAATTATTATAAAAGGTGGATGAATTTTTGCTTTGAACTTTGGATCATACATTTTGCTTGAGCATTTTGATATATATATATATATATATATATATATATTATATTTGATAAGAATTTGGGCTCCATAATAATTTATTTTGGAATTTGGGAGCATTTTCATGATAATCTCTCGCTTGTTGAGATTTTCTATCAGTGCTGCCATCATCTGGGAATGATCGTTTGCATTGTTTGTATTTGAGCTTTGAAAGCTTAATTTTGAAAATGGTTCCCTCTGATTATGTTGTGCAATAACCACACCCATAATAGGCCCTTTAATCTCGCCAACTTCAATCATTGTTCGTTGGATGATTAGACTTTAAAGTTGGACTTATGATATACCCTATGGATAATGAAGCTTGCTCAATAGCATCTTTTAAAATTAGAGCTTGAGTTTACACTTAAAAGAGAGTCTATGAATTTTAACAGATAATCACTTATTTTTTAGGAATTGTATAATCTGAGAGAAGCATAAATTTATATAACTTTTAGCTTTTAGCCCTTGCATTATTCTCTGACTTTAAATTTGATCATTCAATACATTAATCAGAGCACATGCGGACGTTTTTACTTCAGGAAATTTGATGTATCTCTTGATTTATTCACATGCTTTTTTAGTGCATTTGCGTAGTGCACATGCACTCTTTGAGATGTGATTCAGTTTGAAAGTTATCTTGTGATGCATGTACATGATTTGAAAATATTTTGATTTTATTATTTGATGAATATTTGGTCACTAGGGTGTGTGTAAAAAGTTTTGGAGGAGATTAATGTAAAATGGTCGATGACAAACGACATGCCCAACAAGAGCTAGATTATAGTCTTAAGCCCTTTGTGCGACATCACATTTAGAAACTGACTTCCTCATCAGCTTATAGGACATTATAGATGTCAATCACTGAGATATAAATTGAAAGAATTGCATTTGTCTTTCATTTTAGCATTTAACTAGAGCTTACCAATTTTATGTGACTAGCGGAAAGTATATCGCTTTTCAACCCATTTCTAGCCTGTCTTTTTCCTTACTCATTTTACTCAGAAATTTATATACACATATTTAATTGGTAAAATTGCAATAAAATCATATCATATTATTCATAATGATCAAATATATAACATATTAAAAATTATACGGTGAAAGCTTATAAAATCATGATATAATGCATTTTTGACATATTTGGGAGAGGTATACCGGTAGAAATCAAAATCAACGAAAATGGAAGCAAGAATATAATTACTTACAATGAATAGAACAAAATATGTAACATGAATGATTGACAAATATGATCCAAAGACCTTTCTTTCTCCTCCCTCTTCTTTCCCTCTTTCAATTTCTTTCTGGCCAAGCAATCAAGTGTGGGAGTCAGTGGAGTGAGGCAATTATATATATATATATATATATATTTCGTGGCCTAGCGTTGCAATGCTCACCACATCAGCACCAAAATGCTCTACTTCAGAATTTTCATGTTTTTCAAAATAATTTATTTCACATATTTGAGTTATTACAATAGATGGATTAGGGCCAAGGATAGAGAATGTAGATGCTAGTGAGGGAAAGAAGAGGAGATCTATCCATGATGGGGATGGGAAAGAACTGACTGAGACAGTATGGGGGGTGAGACAGTATTGGGGTAACCCTCAGGATAGCTCAGGCGAGGGAACCCTTTGCAGAGATGATCAGTTTAGCCGTGGACTCAACATAGAGAAGAGGGGGAAAAACCCTAGCAGAGATAATCCACACGTTAGAAAAAATTATATTTGAACTTTAACATTTTTGCATTACTATTGCATTGATTATGTTCCACCCAAATGAAGCAAGCATCACGAATTTGCAATCTAGAAGCTTTCCATTGTTGATGATATGGTTTGGTAGAAATAAAGAATTAGTGTTTCAGTTCAGAAGCATTATTGGAATAAGGTTGAAGATCATTTCCTTTGTCATTTCTCTGGTTTTTGTAGGCTTGTGATATTAAAGATCCAAAACAGAATATTGAGTGGACGCTGCCCGAAGGAGGTGGTGGTCCAGGCTATACTATTATGTAGATCTTTGGTCTACATCTCTGCTTTCTGAAAATCGCATTTCCTTTTCCAATAAAGGCATGCTAACCTTAATAGAAGCATAATTGCAACAAGCATCTGAAGATTCTCAGAAAAAAAAATGAAGGTAAAGCATAAAGGTGAGAACAATTTTTAATCACTGTAGCCTCTGCTTTATTATTATTGCATTGATAAATCTACATTGTTACATCAGATGAACCTATTATTCAGATAATTTATAGGTTTCCTTTTGTTGAGAAGTATGGCAGCATTTTTCATTTACTATTTGCTTATTATGTTCATGTTGATTTGAGTGAAACTAGATAGAATGTATTTTGTTTAACTACTGTTGTTGGATTCTTATTTGGAGTAAGCCCTTGAAGTGGAGTTAATATTATCATGATTCATGCTATCATTTGAGAGTTGCAGAGCCTAATTGTCACAAAAAATGAACGCTTTTTCATCATCTCGCACAATCGTCACCAAAATCGAATGATTAAAGAAGATACCTGCAAAATTATAGAAAAAGTTAGTCATTCCTCTTTCCAATTGCCAATAATGCATGGACTAAAGACCTTATCAAATCCTTCAGGAGGACACCACACTGGCGATGGGAAAAATTAAGCCTGCAAGAGAATAAAGTAGAAGGCAACAGAGACTGAAAACATGAAAATGACACTAATTTCAGCAAAATATTGCACCAACGCTTCCAAAAGTTTGATTTCCAAAAGGTAACCTTAAAGAGCGAACAAGATCAAAAGACAACCAAATTGCACAACGATAACCACAGCAAAAATATAAACGACCGCCAGTCATAAGAAAAAATACAACAATCAACTTGCATGAATTTCTTTTTTTTTTTCCTCTCCGTAAGAGAGAATTTCAAGGGGCCAACTGCTTTTGATTTTCAATCTAAATATCTTGAAGGAAATATGATTCATTATCTTATGTGCTATAGCCTTAAAGGATGGCATTTCTTTCTAGCTAAATGTTGTAAAATTAACCAAACTAATAAGCAGGTAAAGTCAAATAATTAACCACGCAAATTAAAATAAGCCCAAAGCTTACATTGGCAGTAACCTAAGTAACACAGATTCTCCTATTTACGAGGCATGTTGTATCAGACGTGTTGGATACGAATACGCCTCCGATACGGCACGGATACGTGTCGGATACGGTTTTGCCATGTCCAATTAAAATATTATTTAAATTTGATTGAATACACGTATCAGATACGCGTATCCTATTAAAAAAAACGAAAAAAAAAAACGGAGCAGCAATTTGCCCTATTCGTTTCGGCTATTGCTCGATATCCCTATTCATTTATGAGGCTTAAACATTTCGGCGAGATAGCTTTTTCGTTTCCGCACAGGCGTTCGTCTTCTTTGTTATAGTCGAAGGAGCGGTTCAACCACGCGAGCATTGAAGCAGACAGGATCATCCTTCGTCGATGAAGAGGCTCGACGACGCAAGCATTAAAGCCAACAGGATCATCCTTCGTCGACGAAGAGGCTCGACGACATGAGCATTAAAGCCAATAGGATCATCCTTCGTCGACGGAGCGGCTCGATGACGCGAACATTGAAGGCAACGCGAGTAGTGAAGGTTCGTTTTCTTCATCGTATGATTGGGAGCAGCAATTTGCCCTATTCGTTTCGGCTATTCGCTCGATATCCCTATTCATTTATGAGGCTTAAACATTTCGGCGAGCTAGCTTTTTCGTTTCCGCACAGGCATTCGTCTTCTTTGTTATAGTCGAAGGAGCAGTTCGACCACGCGAGCATTAAAGCAGACAAGATCATCCTTCGTCGACGAAGAGTTTCGACGACGCGAGCATTAAAGCCAATAGGATCATCCTTCGTCGAAGAAGCGGCTCGACAACGCAAGCATTAAAGCCAACAGGATCATCCTTCGTCGACGAAGAGGCTCGACGACATGAGCATTAAAGCCAATAGGATCATCCTTCGTCGACGGAGCGGCTCGATGACGCGAACATTGAAGGCAACGCGAGTAGTGAAGGTTCGTTTTCTTCATCGTATGATTGGTACCGCTCAGTACTACTCGGTACCGCTCAGTATTGCTCGGTACCGCTCGATACCAGAACTCGGTACCGCTCGGTACGTCTTCGCAATGCTCGTTACCATGCTCAGTATCAATGCTCGGTACCGCTCGGTACCGAGGGGTACTAAATGGATTCAAGAGGCACTGAGAAGCTAGAGAAAGCTTTAAAACAACTCTTACAAGCAGGCAGGTCGAACCCTGCCAAGGGGCAGCACCCCATTAGACGATCGGCATATCTGCGACATATCTACACTTTTACTTAAAAATTTTCATGTTTTAAATTCATGTGGTTTAATTTGTGTCGATCTTTCGTAGGATAATGAACTTTAGTGGCGTAGGAATTGGGTCTGATGATGGTCCATCAAAGACCAATATTGAAGATAACAAACTTCTGTGGGGTATGTATCAAAAATAGATAAAACATCAGAAGGGGGTCGCAATATTGCATTCAAATGCAATTACTGTAATGCCACATACAAAGGATAATGTTATAAAGTGAAAGCTCATTTGTTGAAGATTAATGGTCATGGAATTAAAGTATGCCTGAAGATAAGCTCAACACAAATGACTGAATTACAAAGAAAAATTAGTGAAGCTGAGCAAATGAGTTAAAAGGAGTTTCCAAAACATATTATATTTCCAAGCACCCATGCTTCATATACTTCATCATCTTCTTCAATTAGAAGTGATGACAGTACTGTAAACAAATGGCCTTTCCTGATGGAGGGATATGAATAAAAAAAAAAATATTATAGATAGTGCTTTGGAGAAAGCATTTAATTTACAAATGAGAGAACAACTAGATGGAGAAATAGTTAGAATGTTTTACTCAGGTGGACTTTCTTTTAACCTAGCAAGGAATCCATATTACAAGAATACATTTACCTCCGCATGCAATAATAATCTTGCAGGATACATGCCACCATGATATAATGTCATTAAAACGAAGTTGTTGCAAAGAGAGGGATAATATTGAGAAATTGCTTGAGCCTACTAGAGGAGTTTGGAAGGAAAAATGAGTTAATTTGGTTTGTGATGGGTAGACAGATCTATAAAGAAGATCACTTATCAACTTCATGGCTGTCACAGAGAGTTATCCTATGTTTATCAAAGCTGTAAACTGTGAAGGACAGTACAAGGGTAAGTTTTTCATTTCTAAAAATCAAAGAAGTTATCATGATGGTGGGCCCTTCAAACATCATCCAGGTCATTATTGATAATGCACCTGTTTGTAGAGCTGTAGGTCTACTTGTAGAACAATCCTATCCTTATATTTTATGGACACCATGTGTTATGCATATGCTTAATCTTGCCTTGAAGAACATTTGTGCAGCTAAGAATACCGAGGTAAACAAAATCACCTACAATGAATGCCATTGGATCACAGTGATGGCTAGAGATGGTGTTGTAATTAGAAATTTTATTATGAATCACTCCATGAGACTCTATGTTCAATGATTTTTCTAATTTGAAGATGCTTGCAGTTGCTAAAATTTGGTTTGCCTCAGTTATAGTTATGTTGAGAAGATTCAAAAAAAAAAAATCACTTTAAGCTATGGTGATCAGTAACAAATGGTCCTTTTGTAGGGAAGAAGATGTTGGAAAGGCTAGGTATGTAAAGGATAAGCTTTTAGATGAGTTATGGTGGGATGAGATTAATTACATCTTAAATTTCACAGATCCAATTTATGCGATGTTGAGAGTAGCTGGTACGAATAAGTCTTGTTTACATCTCATTTATGAGATGTGAGATTCAATGCTAGTCAAAGTAAAAGAAATTATATATAGACTTGAGAGGAAGGTACTTCATGAAAACTCAAGCTTTTGAGATGTTATTTATGTTATTCTAGAAGATAGGTAGAGCAAAAGTAATACGTCTTTATATTGCTTGACTCACTCACTAAATCCCAAGTAAATTTCAACATTTTTTTCATTATTAATTCACAATTTGTTGTTTAGTAATTTCAACATTTTTTCATTATTTGCTTTTAATGTTATTTGAAGATATTCAACTAAAGAATGACATCAAGAGGATCCTTAAAGAGTTTCTCCACAAAAAGATTTAGAAATTTCAAATATGATGAAGACATGTTTAAAGCGTTATTTTCCAAATGAAGAGGAGAGAAGAAGTATTAATATTGAGCTTGCTAAATTTTTTTGTTATTTAGAAGACTTTGGTGACCAAGAGTCATTGCATGATAGGTGGAGAATTGATCTGAAAATGTGGTGGATTATACATGGAGCTTCAGCACCTCTACTTAAAACAATCGCCACGAAATTGCTTGGCTAAGTTTCATCCTCATCTTGTTGTGAAAGAAATTGGTGCACATACTCCTTCATCCAATCAATGATGAGAAATAAAATTACTTCAGAATGGACTGAAGATTTAGTTTATATGCATACAAACTTTCGGCTTCTCTCAAGGAAAAATCTAACTTATATGGAAGGAGACAACAGAATGTGGGATGTTGTTGAAGATGGATTTGAATCTCTTGAGGATATGAGAATATTAGAATTTGCTAATCTTTCACTTGATGAGCCTAAATTGGAAGCTATGATATTTATTGAAGATGATATAGAAATTCAAAGACAAACCACTGAAGAAGTTAATCATATCATTCCTTCTTTTGAATAGTTGAAACTTCATCTGCTGGACAATTTTTGTTTTTTTTTTACTAGACATTTAAATATTTAATGCTTACTTTTATTTTGATATTATTAGATACATTTCTATAGATAATGTTGCTTTCAAATTTTTTTCTCATTTCAAATATTACGCTTTGATTACTTTCTAAATTTTCATGTATGATTTATATATTATAATGATGTATCCGCGACGTATACGTATCATGTATTTTTAAGAATTGATGTGTACCGTATCTGTATCGTGTCGTATCCGTGTCGTCGTATCGGTATCGGTGCAACATAGGCAGAAACCAATTTATCCATTGCATAAGCCTAGGATTGTAAATAAGTAAACTCTAAAATAAATCATCCTTCACTCAAAGGTTGGCCTCAAAATATTATAAGGTAATTTTAAGTCGTCGTTCACTCAAGGTTGGCCTCACAAGATTATAAGATAACCCTGGGTGGATAACCTCGCGTCAGATTGAGAAGACATGCTTTCCTCTTTTTAGAATTTGCATAAACTTGATCTAATGTTTGATGTGCTTTTCAAGATTATTATCTAGATAACCTTATAATTTATGTTTGAGGCATGATATAATAATTTTAATATATATGATCGCATGGAAAGGTTGTTTTGAATTTTTTCAAAGTTCAAATAATTTTTTTTTTCTGTTGATGACTTTTTTTTATTTTTTTTAATTAGCTTTATTAAAATATTGTTTTAGATATATTGGGTCTATTGTTCAGAGTGATGGTGAAATAGATAGGGATATTATTTGTAGAATTCAAGTTGGATGGTTGAAGTGGAGAAATGCATCGGGCTTGTTGTGTGATAGAAAAGTCCCACTCAAACTTAAGGGAAAATTCTATAAGATGGTGGTTATACTCGCAATGCTTTATGATGTAGAATGTTGGTCATTAAAAGAGAAGTATAATATTAAGTTAAGTGTTGCATATATGAGGATACTGAGGTGGACGAGTGGCTCTACTCTTAGAGACAGGATACAAAATGAGCATATACATGAAAAGGTTGGAGTAGCTCCAGTGGAAGAGAAGATTAGAGAAAGTTGCCGTAGATCATTTGGTCATTCAATTTATATTTTGAAGTTTTGAATTACCCTTCAAGTGCTTGATTTTGACTCATTCAGACTTGGATTGGATCATTTTTTATATCATTGGGTTCGACTCGTCGAGAAATTCAATTTGACCATAAATTTGCCGAAATTAGAGTTCCAATGGTCCTGAATTTACTTTCGAAAGTTTTCAATTTAAAGATGCATCTAGATTCATGCTCCATTACATTAAAGCAATTTTTATGGCATTCCAATTCTTAAAACTTTTCACCTAAATATTATTCATTGCTATAAGGATCCTTATATTATTGTAAAACAAACAATAAGCGCGTATAAACAAGCCCTAATCATCTTTGAAGGAGCTCTGTAGTTAGCAATCAGTTACATTCTTTAAAAAATGTTAATAACACCTATAATTCAATAGGTCTCACCTTCTTGAAATTCTTGTTGATCTATTTTGTTTAAGTTAATATATGTTTGATGAAGCAATACCATAAACAGCTTTAAACCCGCACTATACTTGCTTCCTGTTAGATATGCTGTGCTTGGACAGAGCTACAAATCATTTCACAATTATTATGAAGCTTACATTTTTTTTCGCATCTGCGCGCCTCTCAAATACTCGTTACCGGCATATTACTTGAGTTGCTTTTAGCAATCTTGCTGCTTTTCATATTTTGGATTGTGTGAATCAATTCCGTTATTATTTTTTCTTCTACTGTAGACTTTAAGTGATATAATTAATATGCAGCCATGGGCTAGGCAAAGTTGCAGCACAGCTTTCCCACTACCTGCGGTAAAGGTTTAAGGTCTGCTTTAACATTATTACATTGACTCTTCTTTGTTGTTAAATCAGATGAACTTTTAAAAAAATATGTTGTTAAGGCTTTGTTTAGAACAATTTTCCTACTGCAGCAGTTTTTAATATAATTTTTTTTTTAGAAAATAATAAAAAAAACTGTCACAAATAAATCCTAAGATAATTTATAGATTTCCTTTTGTTAAGAAGTATGGCAGTATTTTTCATCTATTTTCTGTTTATTATGTTAATGCGGTTGAGTGAATCTAGATAGCAAAGAGAAGAAATGCTATATACTTGGTTCTTCTCCATGAAGCTCCATGTTCATGAAATGCAATGTTGTGAATGCATTAGTCTCCTCTTTAGAAATCATAAAAAAAGCTTAGCATCCTTGAACAGAATTAACACTGAAGAAAAAGCTCTATATTTTACTTTCTTCGAGATAATTCTAAGAAATTCTTATACTAAGATCCTCTTACTAAGAGATTTTTTAGAATTCTAATAGCTCTTTTATCTTTTTATTATTCGTATGGTGAAAATCTCTCTCGTAGGTCATAAAATTATATCATCTCTGTATCTGTATGCATATGCTCAAATTGTTTCATCTGAATCACTACTGTTTCCTCTAATTTAAAGTATATCGATTTAATCAGCTTTTTAGTTTGAACTCTGAAGAAAATAATTTGCTTGCGTTTAGCAGAAAGGATGAGAAACATTTGAGATTATCTATAAGAATATAAGAAAATAAGGACAGAATCAGTAGAAATGAATCCTGAAAGACAATATTGTTGACAACTCTGAAGGCATCCAAGCATTCAAATATTCAATGGAAATGACATATATGTTCCTGACCATATTGAACTCATACAAAAGTTACAGAGATGGATAAGGGTCTATTTGGTATAAAATTAATTATAAAGTTAGTAGAGGAAAATAAGTTCATTATTATGATTGTATAAAGTAATTTTTTATCTTAGAAATATTTGAAAAACAATTAAAGAAGTTGTGAAAAAAAATGTAATTATTATTTGAAAGCAAAGCAGTTAAAAAGTTATCTCAAATAAATAATAATAAAGGCATAATTTTAAACAGTTTTCTTATTAAATTTATATCAGTTTTTTAATAAAAAAATTTTGAGTTTAAGAACCTTTTATATTAAAACTTTTCTTTAAAAAATAGTAAGAAAGTCTTGCTCTCTTCGATAGCCAAAGTTGAAGGGAGCTCGGGTTCGGGTAAGCTCGGGGCAACGGCGAGGAAGAAGACAAGTTCGGAGCTCGGTAGATCAAACTGGTGACTCTATTTCAAGCCACTGCTTGATGAATGTTGAGCTATTATTCTGTGCGGACATCAGATTGGAGAATCATCCAGTTAAGCGCTAGGTATCCAGCAATACCGAAGAGTACTGAGTGCGAGTGCCAAGCAATGAGGTAATTTGACATATTTTAATTGATCTCTGGACCCTCTCCGAATTCCACATAAAATAATAAATCCTTTTGAGAGCGCCTTCTCCTACGAACTTTTATTTTATCCAGTGAACGTACGCTCCTCTACGTTCGGATCTAGGCAAAAAAGGCGCAATACCGAGTATCGAGTTGTACCGAGTTTTTTAAAAAAACTCGGTATTGCGCTGTTTTGGTCTAAAATCGAACATAGAGGAGCGTACGTTCACTGGATGTAATAAACGTTCTTCTCCTACAAGAAAGATATTTGTTCTTTGATCTCCTGATTCTTGAACTTGTCGATGATGTCGCAGCAGTTTGCCCGTGATTCGGTTGTGCGTGATTAAGAATTTATTCAAGTGAATATATGGGCATAATTAGGTAGACAGAGAGAACTTTGACATATATCATTGAATTACTATGCATTTCTGCATCTAATATTTATTTCTATATTATTTTAATCTTTGTATGATATCAAAATAATAATATTATTATTAAATTATTTAAATAAAATAAATGTTATATCCTAAAATTAAAAAAAATTAAAAATTATAGATGTAAATACGTATTAATTATATAGATTTAGTATGCAAGAATTTTAAGCAGCAGTTGTTAATTATCACCCAAATATAATACAACTTTAATGCGGTAATTCAATGTACTGTTTATTATTTATAAGGATCAGTGCTATGTTCTATATTTTTTTGAGACATTTAGATCAATTAAGACATTTATACATATATCACAAACATAATACTCAAATTCAGACCTCTTGATTAGTAGCCTAAAGTCTCTATCAACATATCAAAATGAGTTACATGTTATGTTCTATTATATTTGGTATTTAGATATCCTCAGGGTTTCTCATCAGCAAGTGCAATTTTGTGGTCCTGATAGAAAAGTGCTTCGCCCCTAAGCTGAAGTCAATAAGATCGAAAAAATTTATGACAGATAATTCTACCTAAAATTTTAGTTTTTTTGAATTTATATTCATAATTAAGAATATTATATGCATCATTAATTAATCTTATATATAAGAGTTTTTTATTCATATTAATTTATTTTATATAAAAATATTAAATTAATATTGAGTAATTGAAGTATAGCTAAAATATTAATTTCGTTTATAATGTAATCAAAATTTTTGGTAAGCTTAAATTTTGAAGCCATTGAATTTATTTTAAGATGATATAATATAAATTATTTATATAATAATACTTATTTAAAAATCATTGAATTTATTTTTTTTTATATATATTTGTCAAATTAACCTGCATTTTGAGGGCTCTGGAAGCCTCTTTGGTCCCCTGAAGCTGTCCATCTTGACCAACTGGAAGTCCACCTCTTTGGTCTCCTGAAGTCGTCAAGGTATATTTGTCAAAATTTACATCGCCGGTTTGTTGTATTTATCATGTTTTAAAGATCATCTGATAATTATGTAGGTGTCAATTTCGCGTCAAGGGTTGGGTTCGGGTCGAATCCGAAACTAATCCGGGTTCAAACGGGTCAGAAATTTGAACCCGGACCCGACCCTGGTAGGTAAACGGGTCGGAAATTTGAACCCAGACCCGACCTGGCGGGTTGTCGAGTTGATCCGACCCGACCTGAGCAGCAGAGAGCGTGGCAGCGGGTGACGGCGAGCGCGATGCTAACATTAAGCCCTAACCGTAATATGAGAAGTTGACTGAGGGTAAAATAAAAAATCGAATTGATTAATTAACTTTTAATTAAAAATAATAATTTGAGTTTGAGTTTCCATTACATTGGATCTCAGTTATAAATATATTTTAAGATGACTACAATATACATCAAATAAATTAAAATTTATATTATATTGATTAGAAAATAATTGTAAGAATTTTAATATCATATATTGACCTAATCGCTTTTTAATTTTAAAATTAGAGCTACAAATAAATCGAGCTGAGCCTAACCGTTGTTTTTTTTTTTTTTTTTTTTCTCGTAAAGAATTAGCATGCGTTGTGGGCAGTTAGACAGATTAGAAAATGGTTGAATTAATACTAAAAATCAAGAACATATTTGTTATTTTGAGTGTGTGTTTTTTTTTTATTAAAAATGATTGTCGAGTTAAAGAATTTGAAATTTATTAGAAATTAATTAGTTAATTATCAGTTACTAGAAATGTTTTAAGACCAATCAAATGTTAAAGGCATGATTAAATATACATTTAATTATTTTTGCAACATGTTTACGTCAAAATAAATACGATATCTTTACTTTGGCACTTAATCACCTGTCATTATTGTTTGATCATTAAATTAAGATTTTAATAAAAGTCTTAAACAAATATTTTCCAATAAAATAATTGTTTTGTTTAATATAGCGGTTCTCTTCAATTTGCCACATGTGGAGCTCCCAGCAAACGCGGACGGCTGGTCCTCTTATGTGGTCCGAAACGTTCGGCTCCCTTATTCTGCGCCTCACCAACTTCGGGTGGTCCTCATTCTACGGCCACTTGGCTCGAAACATTCGGTTCTCATTCTGCGGTCTGTTTCAACGAAAATTAAACAGCTTTATCCTTTTCTTATAAAAGGATATGAATCTGTTCTTCTCCATCTAAATCTTTCTCCTGTTTCCAATAGATAATATATTTGAAGGATCGTGGATTCGCTTCATAAATCCCATTGCTCCAACAAGAAGTTATTGTCCTGGAACTCATTCGAAGGCGACCGGAAGGACCAACGACCAATTCTCTACGGAAACCGTCACGAAAACTCCGGCCATCATCAGGAGGCCAACATTAAGATCGACGATGGAAGCCAAGATATCCATATGAAGACGAGAATTCTTATCCCGGTCGTCGGTAGCAAGGTGTGGAAGGAGTCCAGTAATGAATTCCAAAAGGAAGTGAATCCTAACAATGGTAGGAACGATGTTTGGGGAAGTGGAGGAGAGGACTCGGACTTTTCTTTCCAGAGCCAGAGCCCCCAGGAGATCAACCAAGACCCTCCATCTCGGCCAATTAGACTGTTTATGAAGAAACAAAAGAAATCTGGTGCCGAGATGACCCTCGATATGAATCTTGAGATGGAGGGGCTCAAGAAACCGATGGAGGATGTCAGACAGTCGAAGGAGTTACGTATTGCCTATCAAGATGATTCCGATAAAGCACCTTCCCCACTCTCCCTGTCGGAGTCGGAGGAGTACGACTCTGATAAAGCACCTTCCCCACTCTCCCTGTCGGAGTCGGAGGAGTACGACTCTGACACCTATGACGAGGGGCGCGAACTTTGGCGAGGTTCGGCCACCGCGAGGCCTGCCGTGAGGGACGCTAGTGCCAAAGTTCTGAAATGTTCTTCTAACTCGTTATTTTGCCGAAAGAGCAATATGCTGCTAAGGGACAAGACAAGGTCTAGAAAGATAGATTCGCTGACTACCAATGGTGGCGGGGATGACGAAAGGAAGTCGTTGTGGATGCCAAATAGATTTGATCAGCTCCCATCGTGGTCTAGCCAATTCCCGCTGCGTTCTAGCCCACCCAAATCTAGACCTCTCAGCAAATCGTTGATGATAGAGGACCCTTTCGAGGAACTCCCTGATGAGTTCAATCACACAAAAATGTGTAAATGGACTATACTACAATTGATCGGCTTTATCCTACTCATTGTTGCACTAATTGGCAGTCTCACCATCTACAGAATCCAGCACCAGACCATTTGGGGACTTCACCTATGGAAGTTGTTGGTTCTCGTCCTCGTCCTCAAATATGGTTTTCTCCTTTCTTGTTGGTTGACACGCATTATCAACTTGTTCCTTGAACGCAACTTTAAACTTTATAAGCGACTGCTTTATTTTGTGTACAGTGTGCGCAATGCCGTCCATAATTGTATATGGCTTGGCCTAGTGTTGATTGTTTGGCAATCACTTTTTGACAAGAAGATTCTGAGGGAGAACAAGGCACTTTCCTATATCACAAGAATACTATTTTGCTTAATTGTCGCCATTGTCTTGCGCCTCATGAAGACCCTTACGCTTAAAGTCCTAGCTTTCTCCTTCCACGTTAGTACATACTTTGATCGAATTCAGGAAGCTTTCTTCAAGCAGTATGTTATTCAGACACTCACAGGTCCACCACTCATTGAAATACAACACAAAATGGAAGAGGATGATCGAATGATCGCAGAGGTGCAAAATTTTCAAAATGTGGGAGCCACGATTCCTAATGACCATTGGGCGGCAGCTATACCTTCCAAAACCAGAAGGGTGATTTCTGGCAGTAGTGGTATCTATAGTGGGTCCACTGGGTTGAGGTGTTCTCAGATAGGAAAGAGTATCAAGCTTTCTGGTGATCTCTTGAGGACAAAGTTTGGTAGAAAACAATTGCAGCATGAGGATGGTATTACCATGGACCAACTACACAAGCTCAACCAGAAGACCATATCAGCTTGGAATATGAAGCGACTAATGAGAATTGTAAGGCATGGAACATTAACGATAATAGATGAACAGATAACACGAGAAAGTGGAGAGGACGAGTCAACTTTGCAGATTAGGAGTGAGCATGAAGCGAACATAGCCGCAAAAAAGATCTTCAACAATGTTGCAAAACAAGGTGCCAAGTAAGTCTTGAAGGTTTCTTATGCATGTTATTAGTTAATAATGATAGATATATTAATCTTACAAAAAAGGTTAATATGTCACCAAAATTTTTCATTCGGTTGAATTCCTTTATGTATTCATTCATCCGTCTTTCGTTCTTATTATTTCACATTTATAAGCACGTTTACAAATGATTACATTTTTAAAAGCAAATCAAATCTTATATGCATTCTACATCGTTGTATGTGTGTGTGTGTACACATGGAGAGAGAGAGACATACATGCAAATGTTGATGATCAAAACCTTTGGAATGTAGGAGCAGCTATGATTGTGAAGTAAATGACCTGGTTCAAATTCTTAGAAGAATGTCATTTTTTATATCCTAGGTGTTGCTATAATCTCAACTTACATCGTGACCTCCTTCTTATAAGATAACAATGTGTCAAGAAAGTACAAAACTTGACCTTATTGTATATTTTGATCTTGTCTGGTCAATTTTAACTATTCATATTCGATAGTAGAAGACAAATTGAAGTATCATTATCAAATGGCCTAAATGTAAGTTATAGTCACCTGGAAATAAGGAAATCATTTTTTTTTTTTTGGCTATACCTTATTTTGCAATCACTGTCATATGTTGTCCCTCTAACCGTATATGATAGTACCTCAAAATCCCAATCTCGGGACCATCCCTGTTGCACCCTCCTTGTGCACCTACTATCATCTATTGCTTGAGATTTCTTTCATAATTTATGTAATATTTGTGTATATATAGGCACAAGTATTATATAAATATATATCAAGTTTTATCAATTACCTTAACAAGTGTAACTTGATCTATTTTATGACTTTAGATTTTCAATAAAAATTAATTTTCTCTGTCTAAAAAATAAAATCAAATATTAAAATTTTGAGAGAATCCCATTTTAAAATGGAGCTCTTTTACTGTTTTCAACTTTTGGAGGAAGTTTCTTTCTCATTTTGCCTTGGTAATATGCATACATGGGTGGATCCACCTTAAGGTCTTGCCCCCCCACCCCCCTAAAAGTTTTAAAATACTATGATCTTTAGGCAATTTCCCCAATATAATTAAACACATTGTGTAGAGATGTTATTGTTAGGGAAGGATGAACCAAAAACAAAGAGAAATAAGAAGAAAAAAAGATGTTATTGTTTTTTTTTTTTTTTAAGTTTCTTGAGCTTTTTAGCAGGTTGATTATCTTCCCTTTTGTTTGCATATTCTCAATGCTTAACTTCCTTCATAGTTGATGGTCGATTCACCTATGACAAGGATTGCAATATTTTGCAGGCATATCTACTTGGTGGATGTAATGCGATTCATGAGGGAAGATGAAGCTCTAAGGACGATGGCCCTTTTTAATGGAGCACGGGATTATAATAGAGTTAGCAGGAGGACTCTCAAGAACTGGGTGGTATAGGTCAAGCAAGTCATGCTCATTTAATATTTGAATTACCATATATGAATCTTATTGGATATTTATGTTTCAGGTCAATGCGTTCAGAGATCGCAAAGCCCTTTCTTTGACATTAAATGATACGAAAGCAGCAATGAACGAACTTCATCAGATGGCAAACATCATTGTTTTCATAATACTAATGGCTCTCTGGCTTCTTATTTTGAACATCGCAACAACACATTTTTTACTTCTTCTTAGCTCTCAAGTTCTATTATTGGTGTTTATCTTTGGCAACACATTAAAAACGACTTTTGAAGCCATCATTTTCTTATTTGTGATGCATCCCTTCGATGTGGGAGATCGTTGTGAAGTGGATGGTGTGGAGGTAATATAGAAGTTGTTCGTTTTTTTCCCCTTTTGGAACGCTTCGATGAACTTATTTCAAGTCCAAATTAACTTTTCTAATTGAACTTTCAGATGATTGTGGAGAAGATGAATATTCTGACAACAGTATTTTTGAGATATGACAATCTGAAGCTTACGTATCCAAACAATGTGCTCGCTCGACTACCCATTAGCAACTATTGCCGAGGAAAAGATAGCAATTATGCGGGAAAGAATTACAACATAAGTAAAATGCCCGTCGGTTACAAGAGATTATTTTGTGCGGATACCGGACACAGCTTACCGTCCAGAGGAATATCAGGTTCAGCCACGTCATCCAGTACCGAGTATTATCGAGCTCAGTACTGAGCAGTACCGAGCCGCAATACTGAGTTGGGGTGATGTGGCGTTTTTTCATTGGGCTCTGGATGGCGTTCGATGTACGCACCTAATAATTTCACGCCGGTTACAATTTTTAACAATCCAAAGGATATTGCTATGTACCATAAAAGCTTTAGAGCATTTCACGATATGCAATTATTCTGAGAATTGTATCAATATGCAAATCTTGTTTCAAATTTATTATGGTGCACTTTTTCTTATAGGTTATTTAGTTTAAATGGAATTGGCTTTATAGAGTGAAGTATTTTGTATAAAGAAATATTTCACTCTATAATCTCTTGTAAGTGACGCTGGTCTTTAAATTAATATTAAGTAATAGAATTATAGCTAAAATATTCATTTTATTTATACTAATAATAAATTAATATGACGATGGCACAATTAAAGCCCAATGTAATCCAAATTTTTTGTAAGATTTAGTTTAAATGGAATTGGCTTTATAGAGTGAAGTATTTTGTAGAAGAAATATTTCATTTTTGGCTTATCTTTTCTGTATAAGCAGGTTCTTTCTTTTTTTTTTTTTTAATTGCTGCAAATGAGAACACGATGAAATACTATTTACTTTTGGCTCAAGATTATTGGGGAGTTCCAGCTTAAGGGATCAGAGCTGTGCTGACATATTAGCGACCAAACTCATTTTTTAAGCTAAAAGCTTAATCCTTTGAGGAAGGGACAATTATTTATATTCATGAATCAATATAAATTTTAATTATTTGGTATGAATAATCCTAATGTACGTTCTTATGTGCATCAATGATTTTAGTCAAAAATCACCTGACTACTTGAGTTACATACAAGAGAGAAGCTAAAGAGATTGCTCCAACACGCCTATCAATGATCATGATCCATCAATAGTCAAATATATTTGCAATCTAAAAGCTTAAGCTTCTGATTGAGGGTTCATCACTTGTATTTCTATAACAACATATTTTAAAGTAATGCTATGTGGGATTATATGAAGACTCTCATGTGCTTGAACAAAAATAAGATTTTGTGGTTACAAATCTGAATGCTTGCATTGAAAATTAGTTAATGTGGTCCAAATATCATTTCACTAAGAAGCATTTATGGTGAAGTAAGGGATACATATCAATTCTGAGCAATAGATCCAAGATATCTAAAATGTGCACTATTATTAATGACTTGATCGCTCAAAGTCACAAACCCCAATAATTCAAGTTTACCTTCAACTCCATGTATTCGGTTTTAGATCTACTGAAACAAAAACCTTTAGACTCTAAAGTTGACCTCCATAATTCAAGTTTACCTTCAACTTCATCTTTAGTCTTATCAACAAGAAGAATATCATCAGCAAAAATATATACCAGGGATCATCCTCTTGCAAATCTCTAGTAAGAACATCCATGACTAAAGCAAAAAAGATATGGGTTTAAGGTTGATCCTTGATGTAATCTGACTGAAATTGGAAAATACTTGGTCAAATCACCTTGTGTTTGAACACAAGTAACAGCTCCAACATACATATCTCTAATGACTTGAATATAAGTATTATTAATCCATTTTTATTTTAGAACTCTCCATAGCATTTCTCTTGGAGCTTTGTCATATGATTTCTGTAAATCAATAAATATCCTATGAAGATCTTCCTTTTTCTCTCTATACTTCTCCATCAAACCTCTCAATAAATGTATGGCTTCCATAGTATGTACTACTCGGTATTTGCTCGGTGTTGCTAGGTACTACACGGTATTTGCTCGGTATTTATAGTAACTCACCATGAAACGCCGACACGCCGCCGTTCGCCCGCGAGAACGGTTCCGGCCCGTCCGTATCAGGACCGCCTTGTGCAGCAACGGCTAGGCCCGCACCAGCGCATCCTGGTGGTGCTGCAGCACGTATGGTGCGTATGATACGCCTCCATTGGACTCATCGTCATCGGCGACTAGGGTTCGTCCGATCTCGGTGAGGCTGTAGCGGCGATCGACGCCATCGTGGTATTCGGAAAAGACGTTGTGGCTGGAGAGGAGGCGTTGGAGGTTAGAAGGGGAGGCGGAGGATGAGAGGTTGAGATGGGCGAGGATTTCCGCTGCGCTGAGAGCAATACCGAGCAAATACCGAACAATAACGAGCAAATATCGAGCAATACCGAGCAAATACCGAACAAATACCGAGTAGTACCTAGCAATACCGAGCATATTCGTTCCGGGTCGGGTAGTCGGGCCGCACGGTAAAGAGTAAGAGCACGTGGCTATATATTATAGGCTACCTGATGTATCTCTACGTCAGGTAACCTGAGGCAATAAAAATTCCTTATTCTGCGCCCCACCAACTTCAGGTGGTCCTCCTCCTATGGCCAAGTGGTCCGAAACATTCAGTTCTCATTCTGCGGTCCACCTTTGGAGTTGTTTCAACGAAAATTAAACAGCTTTATCCTTTTCTTATAAAAGGGAATGAATCTGTTCTTCTCCATCTAAATCTTTCTTGTATTCCCAATCGATAATACATTTGAAGGATCATGGATTCGCTCCAAAAATCTCACTGCTCCAACAAAACTTAATAGTCTTGGAACTGATTTGAAGCGACCGGGAGGAGCAAAAAACCAATTTTGTACGAAAATCGTCACGAAAACTCCTGCCATCATCAGGAGGCCATCTTAAGATCGATGACAAAAGCCAAGATATCCATATGAAGACGATAATTCTAATTCAATTTGTCGGTAGCAAGGTGTGGAAGGAGTCCAGTGAAGAGTTCCAAAATGAAGTGAATCCTAACAATGGTAGAAACGGAGTTGGGGGAAGAGGAGGAGATGACTCGGGCTTTTCATTTCAGAGCCAAAACCCTCAGTAGATCAACCAAGACCCTCCATCTCAGCCGATTAGATTATTTACGAAGAAACAAATGAAATCTGGTGCAGAGATGGCCCTCGATATGAATCTTGAGATGGAGGGGCTCAAGAAACCGATGGAGGATGTTAGACATTCGAAGGAGTTGCGTGTTGTCTATCAAGATGATTCCAATAAAGCGCCTTCCCCACTCTCCCAGACGGAGTCGGAGGAGGATGAATCTAAAACCTATGACGAGGGGTGCGAACATTGGCGAGGTTCGGCCACCGCGAGCCCTGCCGTGAGGGACGCTGGTGCCAAAGTCCTACGATGTTCTTCTAACTCTTTATTTTGCCGAAGGGGCAATAAGCTGCTAAGGGCCAAGACAAGGTCTAGGTTGATAGATTCGCTGACTGCCAATGGTGGCAGGGATGACGAAAGGATGTCTTTGTGGATGCCAAATGGATTTCATCCGCTCCCACCATGGTCTAGCCAATTCCCGCTGCGTTCTAGCCCACCCAAATCTAGACTACTCAGCAAGTCGTCGATGATAGAGGAGGATAAAGAGGACCCTTTCGAGGACCTCCCTGATGAGTTCAATCACAAAAAATGAGCAAATGGACTACACTACAATTGATCGGCTTCATCCTAATCATTATTGCACTAATTTGCAGCCTCACAATCCACAAGATCCAACACCAGACCATTTGGGGACTTCACCTATGGAAGGTTGTGGTTCTCGTCCTCGTTCTCATCTCTGATTTTCTCCTTTCCGGTTGGTCGGCATGCATCATCTTCTTTTTCCTTGAACACAACTTTAAGCTTCGTAAGCGACTCCTTTATTTTGTGTACGATGAGCACAATGTCGTCCAGAATTGTATATGGCTTTGCCTAGTGTTGATTGCCTGGCAATCACTTTTTGACAAGAGAGTTCATAGGGAGAACAAGACACTTTCCTATATCACAAGAATATTATTTTGCTTAATTGTTGATACTGTCTTACGCCACGTGAAAACCTTTATGCTCAATGTCCTAACTTTCTCCTTCCATGGTAGTATATATTTTGATCAAATTCAGAAAGATTTCTTTAAGCAGTACATTATTCAGACACTCTCAGGTCCACCACTCATTGAATTACAACATAAAATGGAAGAGGATGATCGAATGATCGCCAAGGTGCAAAATTTTTAAAATGCGGGAGACACGATTTTGAATGACCATTGGGCGGCAGCTATACCTTCCAGAACAAGAAGGGTGATTTCTGGTAGTGGTGGTATCTACAGTGGGTCCACTGGGTTGAGGTGCTCTCAAATAGGAAAGAGTATCAAGCTTTCTGGTAATCTCTTGAGGACAAAGTTTGGTAGACAACAATTGCAGGAGGAGGATGGTATTAACATGGATCAACTACATAAGCTCAATCAGAAGAACATATCAGCTTGGAACATGAAGCGATTAATGAGAATTGTAAGGCATGAAACATTAACGATACTAAATGAACAGATAACAGAAGAAAGTGGAGAGGATGAGTCAACTTTATAGATTAGGAGTGAGCATGAAGCGAACATAGCCTCAATAAAGATCTTCACCAATGTTGCAAAATAAGCTGCCAAGTAAGTCTTGAAGGTTTCTCATGCATGTTATTAGTTAATAAAGATAGATATATTAATCTTACAAAAAAAGGTAAATATGCACCAAAATTTTTCATTTGGTTGAATTCCTTTATGCATTCATTCATCCAGTCTTTCGTTCTTGTTATTTCACATTTATAAGCACGTTTACAAATGATTAGAATTTTTAAAAGTAAATCAAATCTTATATGCATTCTACATCATTGTAAGTGTGTGTACGTGTGTGTGTGTGTGTGTGTGTGTGTGTGTGTGTGTGTGTGTGTGGGGGGCAATAAGCTGCTAAGGGCCAAGACAAGGTCTAGGTTGATAGATTCGCTGACTGCCAATGGTGGCAGGGATGACGAAAGGATGTCTTTGTGGATGCCAAATGGATTTCATCCGCTCCCACCATGGTCTAGCCAATTCCCGCTGCGTTCTAGCCCACCCAAATCTAGACCACTTAGCAAGTCGTCGATGATAGAGGAGGATAAAGAGGACCCTTTCGAGGACCTCCCTGATGAGTTCAATCACAAAAAATGAGCAAATGGACTACACTACAATTGATCGGCTTCATCCTAATCATTATTGCACTAATTTGCAGCCTCACAATCCACAAGATCCAACACCAGACCATTTGGGGACTTCACCTATGGAAGGTTGTGGTTCTCGTCCTCGTTCTCATCTCTGATTTTCTCCTTTCCGGTTGGTCGGCATGCATCATCTTCTTTTTCCTTGAACACAACTTTAAGCTTCGTAAGCGACTCCTTTATTTTGTGTACGATGAGCACAATGTCGTCCAGAATTGTATATGGCTTTGCCTAGTGTTGATTGCCTGGCAATCACTTTTTGACAAGAGAGTTCATAGGGAGAACAAGTATATATATATATATATATATATATATATATATATTATCATTAATATTATATATTATTTAAAAAAATATTACTCATTAATAAGCAAATCATCTAAAAATCTAGGAACACCGAACAGTTTAGTACAACCTTCATCATCCTGGCACGTGTCATCCTAACTGGGTGATTCAAAAGATTTTCTTTCCACTCTTTCTGTGCCATCCTTGGCTCTCCCTTATTATACACTCCACTTTCGGAGCTTCCAGCGAACGGCTAGTTTGTGTCTCACATCTCCTCTTCCTACGGCTATGTGCCTCGAAACCTATCATTGGTTTAATTTCAATCAACGAAAATGAAACAGCTCTTTATTGTTTTCTTATAAAAAGAAATTAATTTGTTCTTCTCCATCTCGTTCTTCCTCGCATTCCCAATCGATAATATAATTGATGTCGGTGTAAGTTCAATCAGTAAATAATCATGAATTCATTTCACAAATCCCACTGGTCCAATAAAAACTCATCATCCTGGAACTCATTCAAAGGCGCCTAAGAGGACCAAAGATCAATTTTGTACGGAAACTCTCACGAAAGAATTCGACATCATCAGGAAGCCATCGTTAAAATTGACGACAGAAGCCAATATATTCATATGAAGACGAGATTTGTAATTCTGGTCGTCGTTAGTAAGGTGTGGAAGGAGTCCAACATTGAGTTCCAGAAGGAAGGAAGGAAATCCTAACAATAGCTGCAATGGTGTTGGGGGAAGAGGAGGAGAGGGCTTGGGCTTTTCTTTTTAGGGCCTGAGCCCATAGGAGATCAACTAGGACCCTTCATCTTGGCTGATTAGCTTGTTTATGCAAAAACAAAAGATGTATGATGTCAAGATGACCCTCGATATGGATCTTGAGATATAGGGGCTCAAGAAATTGGTGGAGGATATCGGACAGTCGAAGGAGCTATGTGTTGCCTTTCAAGATGATTCCAATGAAGCGCCTTCCCCACTCTCCCAGGCGGAGTCGGAGGAGGACGACTCTAACACTTATGATGAGGCGCGCAACTTTGGCGAGGTTCAGCCATCGCTAGCCCCGTCATGAGGGACGCTGGTGTCGAAGTTCTGCGATGTTCTTTTAACTCGTTCTTTTGTCGAATGTGCAACATACTGTTAAGGTCTAAGAAGAGGTCTAGGATGATGGATCCGCTGAGTGTTAGTGGTGGCGGGGTTGATGAAAGGAAGTCGATGTGAATTTCAAATATATCTGGTCAGCTCTTATCGAGGTCTAGTCAATTCTCGTTATGATCTGGCCGGCCCAAATCTGGATTACTCTGCAAGTTGTTGATGATAGAGAAATACGAGGATCCTTTTGAAGATCTCCCTGATGAGTTCAATCACACAAAAATGAGCAAATAAAATTATACTATAATTGATCGGCTTCATCATACTCATTGTTGCACTAATTTGCAGCCTCAACATCCATAGGATCCAGCACCATACCATTTGAGGACTCCACCTATGGAAGTTGATGATTCTCATCATTGTTCTTATCTCTAGTTGTCTCCTTTCTAGTTGGTTGACACGCATCATCGTCTTGTTCCTTGAACATAACTTTAAGCTTCATAAGTGACTCATTTATTTTGGGTATGGTGTGCGCAATGTCGTCCAGAAGTATATATGACTTGGTCTAGTGTTGATTTCTTGGCAATCATTTTCTGACAAAAAAGAACATATACGGAATAAGGCACTTACCTATATCACAAGGATACTATTTTTCTTAATTGTCGCTACTGTCTTGCTTGTGCCTCTTGAAGACTTTTATGCTTAAAGGCCTAGCTTCCTCCTTCTATGTTAGTACATATTTCGCTCAAATTTAGAAAGTTACTTCAACTAGTACATTATTCAGATGCTCTTAAACACACCACTCATTGAAATACAACATAATATGGAAGATGATGATCAAATGATCCCTGAGGTACACATTTTCAAAATGCTGGAGCCATAATTCTGAACGATCTTAGGGCGACAGCTATACCTTTTAGAATCATAAAGGTGACTTATGACAATGGTGGTATCTACAGTGGGTCCACTGGCTTGAGGAGTTCACAGATAGGAAAGAGCGTTAAGCTTTCAGGTGCTCTCTTTAGAATAGATTTTGGAAGACAATAATCGTAACAGAAGAATGGTATTATTGTGGAGCAACTACACAAGCTCAACCAATATAATATATCAGCTTGAAACATGAAGCAGTTAATGCGAATTATGAGGCATGAAGCATTAATAACATTAGATGAGCATATAGTACGAGTTAGTAGAGCGGATGATTTAACTTTGCAGATTAAGAATGAGAATGAAACGAAGATAAGCGTAGGAAATATCTTCAACAATATTACAAAACAAGGTGTTAAGTACGTTTTGAACATTTTGCATTAATGTTATTAATTCATAATGATAGATATATTAGTTAATATCTCAAGTGCTACTTCTGCACTTCTCTTGATAAGTTTTAGCTTAATATATCTATAATTATTAATTAATAAGGTGCATGAGAAACCTTTAAGATTTTTTTGGCACATTATTTTGCAATATTGTTAAGGATCTTTTTTACAGTTATATTCACTTCATGCTCACTCCTAATCTGCAAAGTTGACTAATCCTCATCCTCTTCACTTTCTCGTGTTATATGTTCATCTAGTGTTGTTAATATTCCATGCATCACAATTCTTATTAGTCGCTTCATGTTCCAAGCTGATATGTTCTTCTGGTTAAACTTATGTAGTTTGTCCAAGGTAATACAATCCTCCTCCTACGAATATTGTCTACCAAAATATGTCCTCAAGAGAGCACCTGAAAGCTTGATGTTCTTTCCTATCTGAGAATTCATCAACCCAGTGGACCCACTGTACATACCAATGTCAGAAATCACCATTTTGGTTCTGAAAGGTATAGCTTCGCCCTAAGGTCATTCGGAATAGTGGCTCCCGCATTTTGAAACTTTTTGCATTTTGATGATCATTCGATCATCAGCTTCCATGTTGTGTTATATTTCAATGAGTGGTGGACATGAGAGCGTCTGAATAACATATTAGTTAAAGATAACTTTTTGAATTTGATCGAAATATGTACTAACATGGAAAGAGGAAGCTAGGATGTTGAGCATAAGGGTCTTCATGATGCGTAAGACAGTGACGACGATTAAGAAAAATAGTATCCTTGTGATATAGGAAAGTATCTTGTTTTTTCTCTGCGACTTTTTATCAAAAAGTGATTGTAAGGCAATCAACACTAGGCCAAGCCATATACAATTTCAGATGGTACGTATTGCGCACACTATATACAAAATAAAGAAGTTACTTATGAAGCTAAAGTTGTATTTAAGGAACAAAACGATAATGCATGTCAATCAACCGGAAAGGAGATAACCAGAGATGAGGACGATGACGAGAACCACCAACTTCCATAGGTGGAGTCTTTAAATGGTCTGGCATTGTATCTTATAAATGATAAGGCTGCAAATTAGTGTAGCAATTAGTATGAAGAAGTCGATCAATTGTAGTGTAGTTCATTTGCTCATTTTTGTGTGATTGAACTTATCAGAGAGGTCCTCTATCATCGAAGACTTGTTGAGTAGTCTGGATTTGGACAGCCTAAAACGTAATGGGAATTGGTTAGACCTCAGTGGCAGCTGACTAGATTTATTTGGCATCCGCATCGACTTCCTTTTGTTAGCCCCGCCACCATTTGCAGTTGGCGGATCCATCAGACTGGACATCGTCTTGGCCCTTAGCGCGCAGCATATTGCTCCTTCAGCGAAAGAACGAGTTAGAAGAACATCGCAGAACTTCCGCACTTGTGTCCCTTACGGCAAGGCTCGTGATGGTCTAACATCACCAAAGTTCGCGCCCCTTGTCATATGTGTCAGAGTCATTCTCCTTCAACTCCGCCTGGGAGAGTGGGGAAGGCGCTTCATTGGAATTTTTTTAAAAGGCAACGCACAACTCCTCGACTGTCTGACATCCTACACTGATTTTTTTAGGCCCTCCATCTCAAGATCCATATCGAGGGCCATCTCGACACCAGATATCTTTTATTTCTGCATAAATAAGCTAATCAGCCAAGATGGAGGGTACTAATTATTTTCCTGTGGGCTCTAGCTCTAAAAAGAAAATCCTGAGCCCTCTCCTCCTCTTCCCCCAACACCGTTGCTTCCATTGTTAGGATTCTCTTCCTTCCGAAACTCATTGTTGGACTCCTTTCATACCTTGCTACTGGCAACCGAGATCAGAATTCTTGTCTTCATATGGATATATTGGCTTCCGTCGTCGATCTTAATGATGGCCTCTTGATGATGGCTAGAGTCTTCATGAGGGTTTCCGTTCATAATCGATCTTTGGTCCTCCTGGTCGCCTTCAGATGAGTTCCATGACGATGAGTTTTTGTTGGAGTACTGGGATTTGTGGAGCTAATTCATAATTCTTTACTGATTGAACTTACACCGACATCAAATATATTATCGATTGGGAATGCGATGATGATTGAGATGGAGAAAAACAAATTCATTTCCTTTTATAAAAAAACAATATAAAGCTGTTTCATTTTCGTTGATCGAAATTAAAGCCATAATTGGTTTTAGGCCACGTAGCCATAGGAAGAGTAGATGTGAGATGCAAATCAGCCGTTCGCTGAGAGCTCTGAATGTGGAGCGCAGAATGAGGGAGCCAAGGGTGATGCGGAAGGAGTGGGGGAAAACATTTTGAATCACCCAGCTAGGATGAAGGTTGTACTAAGTTGTTCAGTTTTCCTAGATTTCTAGATGAATTACTTATTAATGATCAATATTTTTTTAAACAATATAAATACTTTTCTAAGATAAATTTTAAATTTATAAAATTTACTTTAAGATGAATTAAAATTTGATTAGTTATTATAATCCAAAAATTTCTAACATTTTTATGAAGCTCAAGCTTCTAAACTAATTAGGATAAATTTAGATATACAATTTTATTTAAAAATAAAAATCACATGCATAAATATAAAATATTGCAAATATATAATGTATTTATATGCATAATTTTTTGTCTAATTTTCTATATGATGATATTGAATTTTTCATTGAATGAAAAAATATTTATTTATATGAGTATAAATAGATCACTAGAAAATCAATCAAAATAATTATGCATTTTAATGTAAATATATGGATCAGAAATTTCAATAATTAAAATTATGTTAACATGAAATTTTATTTTAAAAAATTTATCGTTAAAATGAATTTTTAAATGAGGCAAATCCAATTAAACAAAAGTTCATCAACCAAATCATATTAATCATAAATCATAGTTTATAAAATTATTTTTATGAACAAAATTATTTTTGAATCTTACATATTTATTAACAACATGAGCTTCTCGATGAGATAAACCAAATGAGTCTAAGATCATTCAATTTGAATGTCATCAAGGCATTTAACTTTTTAAAGGCTTTGATCAACATTTAGCTAGAATAGTTAAAATGCCAACCAAAACTCTATAAAAAGACCCCATTCTACACACAAGGGAGAGATAGATATTCACCTTGAGTTGAAGAAGAACACAACTTTGCCCAATGATCATTGTCTACAATTATTGTCTTTGTTGACAACAATCTCCCAAGTGTCATTGCTTGATCACTATTACAAAAATTACTATTGTCTAACCAAAATCACCTTTTGATTACACTTGACAATCACATTTAGTTATAGAAAAAAATTGGCATTCATGATCACTAATTTAGTTGGTGCATAGCATTGACACCAACATTGTCGCATATCGTTGCTAATGAGGTTGATGCACCTATCAACATGAACACCAATGCACGCTATTAAAAAGAAGGTCGATGCAAGTCGTCGACATTAACACTTAGCATGCCTTTACCAACAAGGGTGGTGCACACCATCAATATCAAGCCTAATTTTTGTAATTACCAACAAAGCCAATACATACTATCGACATTTGATCTACCTTTTCCACATCAGATCAGATTTAGCCTTTGCTATAAACATGGTCAGCCAGTTCATGCAAAATCCAAAGCAGACTCACATACAAGCATTAGACATAATACTACACTAAGGTAAGGGGAATCCATGAAAAGGGATTTTAGTTAAATCAGTTCAATTGAGTTAGGTCTTATGGTTTTTCCTTTTTTGGGGTTTTAATGCAAAAATTATTGCATATCCCAATAGTTGTTCTTGACTAATATTATCTATGTGAGTACAGTATCTACATACAATGCTAAGATGAAAGTTGTTATCTATAACAGCTAAATTTTTTAGCACACAAGTATAATGTTATGTTGGTAAACAAAGTAGTTGAACACTAACAATGTTTCTCTTATTAACAAAAAATCTAATTAGTTGTAATACTTACAAATGTTGCCCATTGGTTCTCAACCCTAAGCCATTTTTATTAATGCTATCATTATGATGCTAATCTTGCTCACAATTTGTTTTCAAACTGTTCCAAATGATCTCTTAATTATAGTTGATTTGATGCAACTTTTTAATTGCTTTGCTTTCAAATAATAATTACATTTTTTGTTTCACAACTCCATTAACTGTTTTTCATCCTTTATGCTGAATGTGAGCAAAGTATTTTGTTCAGACTTCAAACTAAAAAGTTGATTAAATCATTATACTTCAAATTAGAGGAAACAGTAGTGATTCACATAAAGCAATTTGAGCATATGAAGACAGATGATATAATTTCGAGAGAGATTTTTACTATACGAATAATAAAAAGATAAAATAGTTATTAGAATTCTAAGGAATCTCTTAGTAAGAGGATCTTAGTACGAGAGTTTCTTATAATTACATAGAAGAAAGTAAAATATAGAGCTTTTTCTTCAGTGTTAATTCTGTGTAAGGACGCTGATCTATTTTTATGATTTCTAAAGAGGCAACTAATGCATTCACAACATTGCATTTCATGAACATGGAGCTTCATGGAGAAGAGCCACCTATAAAGCATTTCTTCTCTTTGCTATCTGGATTCAATCAACCGCATTAACATAATAAATAGATAATAGATGAAAAATGCAGCCATACTTCTTAACAAAAGGAAATCTATAAATTATCTTAAGCTTTGTTTGTGATAATTTTTTATTATTATTTTTTTAAAATAATTGTTCGAGTATAAAATTTTCAAATTAATTTTTTTATTAGAAAACTGTTTTAAAAAATAATTAAAAAATTATCCTAAACAAAATCTTAATAAAATAATTTTTTATAACTTCGTCTGATTTAACAACAAAGAAGATTCAATGTAATAATGTTAAAGCAGAGGCAACAGTGAATAAAAATCGTTCTTTCTATCATGCTTTACCTTTTTTTTTTTTTTCCTGTGAACATCCAGATTTCAGATAATTGTTGTTCTGGAGCTCAAATCGTTATCAAGGATTTTGAAGAAATAAATAAGTTTCACGTGTCACTGAGGATGCCACGTCGCTTCAATTTCCAGGATATGGATTTATAGTGGAAAAGGAGAGAACCAGTGGTCCAGGAAATTATTAATTAAAATTGACATTAAATTTTTTTTTTTTTTTTTTTTTTTTTTTTTGGGGGATTCAACTGAGTAAAAGATTCCGTCAACCATCTTGTCTCTAGTTATCTTTGAGGCAAATTTTTTTGCAGTCACGTCATTTGATATTGAACATTATCGACCCGCGGTAACAAGCAATATCAAGTCACCATACTGAGCAAAAGATGATGTGGTGAAAATTTATCTTCACAACTAAAACTAATTTGCATTAACCACTGCTGTCTATCAGATTTCAGATAATTGTTGTTCTGGAGCTCAAATCGTTATCAAGGATTTTGAAGAAATAAATAAGTTTCACGTGTCACTGAGGATGCCACGTCGCTTCAATTTCCAGGATATGGATTTATAGTGGAAAAGGAGAGAACCAGTGGTCCAGGAAATTATTAATTAAAATTGACATTAAATTTTTTTTTTTTTTTTTTGGGGATTCAACTGAGTAAAAGATTCTGTCAACCATCTTGTCTCTAGTTATCTTTCAGAGGCAAATTTTTTGCAGTCACGTCATTTGATATTGAACATTATCGACCCGCGGTAACAAGCAATATCAAGTCACGGTAATGAGCAAAAGATGATGGGGTGAAAATTTTATAAGCGAACAGATTATTCATATTTACATTAATACCATGTATTTCCTATTTAAAGGATTATGTACCGCATCTCTGGTAATCAAGTCTTTTTCCCTTTTTCCTATTTCGGTTTCTACTCTCTGTTATGTTACCTTCTTCCTTCTTCCTCACCGCTGCTTTCATGGTATCAGAGCCATAAATGGCTGATCAAGAATCGACAAGCACACACACAAATCCCTCACAACCACCCTCCGGCCACCAAAATGGGGTGGCCGAACGCAAGCATCGCCACCTCCTCGAGCTCACTCGCACTCTCATTCACGCCTCTAACACTCCTCACATGTTTTGGGCGGAAGCTTTATCCACTGCCAACTATCTAATTAACCGGCTTCCCTCCAAATCCATAAATTTTCATACTCCCTTTCAACGGCTTCACAAGCGACCACCAAACTACACTTTCCTTCGCACTTTCGGTTGTCTCTGCTTTCCTTGGCTGCGCCCATACACCTCCACTAAACTTGATCCGCGATCTCAAGAATGCGTGTTTCTTGGCTATTCTACTTCTCACAAAGGCTATAAATGTTACAACTTAAAAAACGCACAAAATTCACATATCGCGGCATGTTGTTTTTCATGAAGATATTTTTCCTTACAAGACAGAACCACCTAAATCTAACTCTGATCCTTCTGTGCCTCCGATCCCCATTTCTCCTTATCTCTTAACTCCTACTTCTACAATTCCCATTCAATCCCACAAGCCAGATACTACTTTACCTACTGTACCTAACCAAATACCCATTTCTACCACTACATCTCAAAACGATCAACACAATTCTCTTGCTCCTGAGACTGCCTCACCAGCTCCTATCGCTCCGCCTCCGCATCGACCATCGCATCCCATGACAACTCGTTTGAAATCTGGAATTTCTAAACCAAAACAAATATTTTCTCTTGTGAGCAACACTTCTATGCAGGATACACCGAAAACTTTCAAACAAGCCATGATGCAGCCTCACTGGCAGAAAGCCATGCAAGAAGAATTTGAAGCACTACAAAAACAGCAAACGTGGATACTTGTACCCCCTCCGAACGACAAACCTATACTAGGTTGCAAATGGACCTATAAAATCAAAACTCTTCCTGATGGCAAGCTCGATCGCTACAAAGCACGCCTTGTGGCTCTCGGATATGATCAACAACTGGGAATCAACTACACCGAGACCTTTAGCCCGGTCGCTAAAATGACAACCATCAGAATATTACTCACTTTAGCTGTTCACCGAAAATGGAGCATTCTGCAGCTCGACATTTCCAACGCTTTCCTACATGGTGATCTACACGAGGACGTTTATATGCGGCAGCCACCAGGATTCGCCGATACAATCTCTCCAACCGCGGTCTGCAAACTACAGAAATCGCTCTATGGTCTCAAACAAGCTCCACGCCAATGGTTTGAAAAACTAACTCAATTTCTTCTCGCAAGAGGATTCAGGTTTAGTCGTTCCGATCCCTCACTTCTTATCCTTACCATTCAAAACATTCAAATCTTCTTTCTCATTTATGTCGACGACATTCTTGTAACAGGAAATGATTGTCAAGCCATACAAGCTCTACTCAAGGACCTTCGCACCACCTTCGCATTAAAGCAACTGGGAGACATAGCATTATTTCTTGGCATACAGACCATTCGGACTCCTGAAGGCTTCTTCCTTACTCAGCACCACTATGCAGAGAAAATTCTTAAGGAGTTCAATTTCACGGACTGCAAGCCAGCCCCCACGCCGAGCATAATCAAATCCAAACAACAACCTCCGGATCTCCAACTTCTTCCCGATCCTGCTACCTATCGACGCATAGCCGGATCTTTACAATACCTCTCTATAACTCGCCCCGATATTGCGTTTGCCACAAACCAAATTTGTCAACACATGCATCAACCAACAAATTCTGATCTCCAAGCCCTCAAACGCCTTCTCTGGTACCTAAAAGGTACCCTCACTTATGGCCTTCCCATCCAAATCGGAGATCTATCACTCCGCACTTACACAGATGCTGACTGGGCCTCGGACACAACTGATCGCAAGTCTATCTCGGGTTACTGCACGTTTTTGGGATCTACACTCATTTCGTGGACTGTCAAGAAGCAAGTAACGGTTGCCAAGTCTTCCACCGAAGCAGAGTATCGAGCACTCTCCGCTTGCCACCTCCGATGTCCTTTGGATCCGGCGCCTTCTGGACGAAGTTGGCATTCCCCAACAGCAGCCGACTACCATTCATTGTGACAATATCTCTGCCATGGCTCTTGCTAAAAATCCAGTTTTCCATGCCCGAACCAAACACATCGAGATAGACTACCACTTCATTCGGCAACATCTCAACTCCGGTGCCATACAGCTTAGCTACATTGCCTCTTCCGACAACATTTCAGACATTTTTACTAAGTCTTTTTCTCCTGCTCGCTTTCAAGAACTTCGTCGCAAATTAACCATTCAAGATCAGAATGATTAATTTGAGGGAGACTATAAGCGAACAGATTATTCATATTTACATTAATACCATGTATTTCCTATTTAAAGGATTCTGTACCGCATCTTTGGTAATCAAGTCTTTTTCCCTTTTTCCTATTTCGATTTCTACTCTCTGTTCTGTTACCTTCTTCCTTCTTCCTCACCGCTGCTTTAAAATTTATCTTCACAACTAAAACTAATTTGCATTAACCACTACTGTCTATCAGCAATTTTTTTTTATTATTTCTAATAATTAGCGTAACTATAGCATTTCAACCGTTTCCTCCCACTGCCAACATGAATTTTTTACGAGAAAACAAACGCATAAAACTTAATAAATTATTTTGCTTTTAGTGCATACAAGTCAACATCCAAGTTTCTTAGTTTCATTATCAAACAAGTTATCATGGAAGCAATAAGTTATTTCGATCTACTGCTTGGAATTAATTAAGCAAACGCATTAGTTAGCTTAGCTTGAACCTGAGCAAATGCTTACAGTTATGCTGAAGGAATTTTCTTCAATGTTAATTGTGCTGCATTTTTAAGCCGACAAAATGTTGACTTCGAAATGGATATTAGGCGTAGCTCATTTTGATATGTTGGTTTGGAATGTTGGTTATAAACCAAGAGGTTTTTTATTTAAAACTTGAGTGTGTGATATGTGTGTGAGTTTATTTTAATTGATTAAAATGTACACATAAAAAAATGCTAAACAATAAACTGCGTCTTTGTTGAAACACTTGGAATGTCATTTTTTTTCAAATTGTGTTCTTTGTTGAATCACATTGCACGATGCCACAGTCTCTTTGAAAGACTGATCACCAAATGAAATAGATTAAAGATTTGTTTGGGATGATTTTTTTATTTTTTTCTAAAGCTATTTCTAGTAAAAAAAATTCTTTGAACTAATACTTTTTGTACTAAAAAGTTTGTTTAGAAAGCATTAAGATAAGCTGCCCCAAATGAAGCCTGTACCTGCACATCTCCTTGCAATTGTAATAAATTCGGCTCAAATAGATGTCTCTTCAAAATAAAAATATTCATTCTCTCAAATATATTTATGATTGATCATCATTTGATAGAACAAAATATTTGAATGATGAAAGGAAGTTAAATTTTATATTTGGTTCACTTATGATATATTTGAGATATAGAGAGAGAGAGAGAGAGAGAGAGTTGGTTGTAAAATTATTGCTTAAAAAAATTTTAAAGGTAATTATAAAAAGTGACTTTTTAGAAAAGAAATTTATTAAAAATAACAACATAATAATAGTCAAATAGAAACTTAAATAATATTCTAATAAGTAAAACAATATGAAATTTATTTCAAACAGATCTTTAATTTACAGTTATTTCAAACATATAGTTAATTAAAAAAACATACATTTAATTTACACATTGTTGTCGTTAAAAACTTGTCTTGGTTGGGCATGAATTTCGATGCAACTATGAATTAGGAACTTCTAAATAAAATTTAGAATCATCCAAACTCTAATTTCAATCAAATTGAATGTTTTGAGGAGAAGAATCCAATCACAAAAAAGCCAAAATGAAAGTATTTTTTTACTACTTCTTAAATCAATTTGTACAAATCAAAATGATTTAAGAAGTAATATTAAGCTCAAAACTCTCAACTAAGAGACAAAAGTTGAGCTGCGTCAAATGAAAGCTTTTCTTATTATCCTATTTTATCAACTTTCAATTTAAGCAGTCACGTCAATGATACGAATTAAATTATATCATTCTTAATCAAGTAAATTCTATTTATGTATGAGTGAACCTATCCTAAATAAGTAAATATAAATATTTTGATATTATAAAAAAAAAGTCTATACAATCAACTTGAAACTAAAGGCAACAAAGTGTAGCACAATAATTTTCTTATCCTTGTGCCATCTGCCACTGTCGGCAAGGTAAAAGTAAATATTCTACGGCTACATTGCGTTTCATATTATTTTTAAATACTTAATCAAAATTATGAGTTTTGTTCTTCAAAATCCGGTCTTTGTTCCTCATTTTAATCCACAAATAAAGGCAACCAATTTGCTCTTCATTAATCTCTTCTTCATTTGCCAAACAACCTGCTCAGCCTCAACACTAACCCCTAAGCTCGATCGTCACCGAACGAAAAACCTTTCCCTTCTTCCGGAGAAGATGGCCACGGTCACGGTGTACGGTCCTCCGATCTCAACGGCGGTTTCGAGAGTCCTTGCCTGCCTTCTCGAGAAAGACGTTCCCTTCCAGCTCGCCGCCGTCGACATGGCAAAAGGCCAGCACAGATCCCCCGACTTCCTCAAGCTCCAGGTTCTCTCTCTGCCTCCCACCTTCCCTTTCTACCTCTAAAGAACTAACCCTCGCTATATGTCACAGCCATTCGGCAAAGTCCCCGCCTTCAAAGACGAAAACACAAGCCTCTTCGGTCAGTAATCTCCCCCCATTCCATCCTTTTTCTCTTCCCCCTTTTTTCTCAGGCATTTCCTCAAACACAAACTGCAGAGTCTCGAGCCATATGCCGATACATCTGCGACAAGTATGCCGACCAGGGTTACAAGGGGCTTCACGGCCGTGGCTTACTGGATCGGGCTTGGGTTGATCAGTGGCTGGAAGCAGAGTCACAGAACTTCGAGCCGCCGAGCTCGGTGCTTGTTTTTCAGCTCGCCTTTGCCCCTCGCATGGGCGTGAAGCAGGACTCGAAGGTGATCGAGGCGAACGAAAGGAAGCTTGCGAAGGTGCTCGATGTTTACGAACAGCGACTTGGAGAGAGCAGGTTTCTCGCCGGCGATGAGTTCACCCTTGCCGATCTCTCTCATCTCCCCAATGGGCATCACCTGGCCGATCGAGAAAATCTCATCAAGTCCAGGAAGAATGTGGGGAGGTGGTGGGAGGAGATCTCGTCGCGACCTTCCTGGAAGAAGGTTGTTGAGATGCAGAGCGCCCCTGTTTCTTGATGGTTTTTTTTTTTTTTGCGAGTTTCTGGCCTTTGATCTAACTTCTAAGAACAATTTGGAAGATTTTTGCTTTTGTGTTTTGGTTCTTCCTTAATCCATTGCCCTGATTCTCACTTTTGATGTGTAAGTTGTTAGTCTGGTGATGGAATTCAATGTGCGCATTCATCCATGTTCATTGCTTGGCTGGTCTACAAGTTATCAACGTGTAGGATATGGCAAGCAAATCAAACCTGTTCCTTTTGGCAGCTATTAACAGTATAATTCAAATTGCAATGTGTCCGTTTAGTTAACTGAATATTTGATTTAATATAACATTCAGGAAATATGACTGAAATTTGCCTCATAATATGCTCAATTAGTCAAACACCTCAACCGTTGGTTTTTTAATGAGATCAATCTCAAAGTTAATTTTGAACAAAATAACCTACAATATGAGATTTTCTCTTATATTTGCACTGTTCTTTGGACTCAAAGGTTTGTTTGGAATGGTTTTATTTTTGCTTTTTAAAACAATTTTTCCGAACAAAAATTTTTTACTAAAAAATTATTTTAGAAAACTGTAGGACAGATGTTCCTAACAAAACTTAAATCTTTCAGAGTGATTCAAACTAGTTAGAATTTGAACTTTGTTCCAATGGTCCGAGCATTATTCGTATCTCAGTTCGAACATGGGTGAAATTTGATTTTAATAATATTTGAATAAGAACATGGTTCGCCTATGATGGGGAAGGCATCACAGAAGTTTGTGAGGCGTGTGATGGAGCTCACTAGTGATGAGGAACATCATAGTTATAAGAGAGGATAGGTCTGCTTTATCTTTTGGCTTTTTAAAAGATTCTATTGCCATTATATTATATATATACAAACAATATTGTAAAGTGAGATAAAGAAAAATACACATTCTCTTTTAGAGTTGTTTGGGTTATTTATTCCCTTTTGTTCTTTGATTTGTTCATTTAGCAAATCTTCTTTTTCTTCCACCCATCCATTGCATTAGTTGTATTAGAGCCTAGAGCTCGTAGAGAATAGTGGACTGCAGAAGAAGGTTGGTTGTCGACGACAATCGAAGCTGAAGAAGATAGGTTGTCGACCATGATTGACGCGAAGAAAATGAGTTGTCGACGACGTTCGACGCTGAAAAAGATGAGTTGTCGACGGCGATCGACACCGAAGATACATCATTTCATCAATGAGGTCTTTAATTTTGTAGAAACTCATACTCAATTCTTGAGTAGAAAACAGAGAAGGAACGGTGAAGAAGAAACAGTGAAAGAGCACTTTATTTCCTATCTTGTTGCTGTCAATACAGAGCTACTAATTATATATACTAGCTGAGGCTAGGCATTACACGTGTACACCAGTAATTGGAGAACAAGAAGAGAATTAAGTAATACATGATTTGGTTATTCTAACAAATTTTACAGTTTTGTGCTCAGGGTGTGGCAGCTTTGTATTAGCAGAAGAAGTGGCTGCAAATGCAGAGATGACTGTTGTTGTTAGATCTTATCTATTTTTCTTTCATTAATCTCAAGTTTCTCTCTTGTAAAATTTCATTTATTTTCTTATTATCTTAGTCTACATCGTATGATATGTAGATATGGACATAAGATGCTAACACAACACAATATGAATAAAAAATACATCTATTATCAAAAATATAGGACACCACTATGCTTTTGACATTATATTATAATTTATATTTTAAAATTAAAAAATTATATAATAATTATACAACTTAAATAAATCATGCAATGAGTTATAAAATTCTAAGATCATAATGTTATAAAACAATATGATAGTTAAGGATTAAAATATGAATAAAAAATATCATACATTTAATAAACATGATGTGCAAATTTTAAAAAGAATGTTTGTTACTAATTATTTGGCTGAGGAAACAAAACCCAAAGATAAAAACTTAAGAAATGATGTCAATTGTTTAGTAAATCCGTCAAGCGGAGGGTAACCCTGCCCATGACTAGCTGGGCTTGAATGAACTTGTGCGTAATTAAACTGGCAGTGTATTCGGGTTGGTCGGATTTAAGGCAGAGTGGCCCGAACTCAAACTCCAAACCTATAAGATCCTCTACCACTTGAATTTGCCCCGTCAAAACTAGTTGTTAGGTTACGAAACAACTATCATCATTTTTTTTTCTTCAAAATAATTAATTACAAACATCATTTTAAAAATTTATCCTAAATATGATATGAAAACAAAAATAAAAAGAGGACTCTTATTGACACAAAAATTTTGGGCATGTTTAATTCTAGATTGAATTATTTAAGCTTGACCATTCAATAATGACACAAATGTGAGATATGTTTGAATTATGTAAGATTAAAATTTTTTGTAAGATTAATGCCCCCCACGCTACCTTTCCTTTTCTTAATTTTTTTTAAAAATCATCGATGTAGACCCAAAGCATTTGTTCTAATCTTGAGATATGACAATTCTTAGTTTTCCAGATATAAGCCAGTACCAACACTGCTTTTAGAATCTGCTTTGTCCCGTAAAAATTTAATAATTATATATAATTTATTAATTTTAAAGTATAAATTATTAATATTTATCATCAAAGAATTTTTTTTTTTCCTTTAATGTCTTATTTCTCCCTTATTCATCAAAAGCAAAATTTATTTTATTAAGTATAGACAGGGAAGCTACTCAAACCAACGCGAAAAGAAGAAAAGCCCATTCATCAGCACTGAATTTATAATATTTTATATTTAAAATTTAATTTTCTTTTTATTTAACGTTTTGGTTTTCTTATTGGCAAGCAAAGAATTTCCTAATTACCACCACTGGCTATAAAAAATCCGTCCTCGCCACACGCCTCTCAACTTACCGGCGTTAGAAGAAGAGCGAAGAGAGCGAGAGCTGCGAGAGAACAGCAGAGAAGAAATGCGCGAGCGTTCCAAGTGTTCGCTGCGGCGTCAATGGAAGGTACAAGAGTTTTCTGTGTCTATTCGAGAAAGAGGTGGACTTCCAGTTTAGTCAAGATGGACAGGCTCCAGGGACGCAAAGAGGCTTCCGAGTTCCTCAAAATTGCCAGGTTATTTTCCACAAAATATATTTAAAAAAAAATCAAAGACTTTTAACATATTATTGTATTAATAATTTATATTTTTAATTCATCTTATAAATTAAATTCAATGACCTTAAAATTTAATCTTACAAAAATTTTGATAACATTGGTTTTAATTGTGCCAGTCGTCAAATATTATTTATAATTAGTATAAATAAAATGAATATTTATAGCTATATTAAATTATCTTAATATTAATTATGTTATTATTAATACTAAAATAAAGCTAAATTTTAATATCGTTATTAAGGGTGTGCTTGAGGAGAAATTATTCTGTGCGGACACCGGACGGTCCGGAGCTAATCAGAGCATGCCAGGTCACCGGGTACAAGCGTACCGACGCACTGTACCGATCAAAAAGTTGTGTGGCTCGTTCTTATTGGTCTCCAAACCACATAATAATTTTTCGTGTTTGGGAGTGCTTTTTCATTGCTTTGTTTTTTTAGATAGTAATTATAATTTTATTTGCTTTTTTTTTACATTTTTTATATTATCATTAGTCTGTGTTTGCAAAAATAAAATTATCTTCCATCTAATTTCAATAAATACCATTAGATTTTAGCTGGCCCATACTATTCATCCTTAATGGTCGGTGGGATTTTAGCAGGCCCAAAATATTTAGTATGCCAGCTTGAAAGGTTTTATATGAGGATATTCTGATTATCTGATATAATATTTTTATATAAATTATATTAAGATGAATCAGAAACATCTTATATATAAGATTAATTAATGAGGTATATAATATTCTTAATTATGAATATAAATTGAAAATTTTTACATTTTATTTATAATTATCTGACATAATTTTTTTCTCTCTTATTGATTTCAGCTTAGGGGCGAAGCACTTTCCTACCAGGACGACAAATTTGCTCTTACTGGTGAGAAACCCTGAGGATATCTAAACCCCAAATGACATAGAACATAACACGTAATTAATCTTGATATGTTGGTTGAGAGTTTTGCCTATCAACTAAGAGGTTTTGGATTATTTTTTTTTTTTTTTTTTTTTTTTTTTTTTTTGGAAAATTAGGGGCATGAGCCCATTTTATTCCAGCATGAAATAAGAGTACAAAAGAAATGTTGACATCTACCACAACCAACCAGTAGATTCAACAGAAACTAACAGCCATAGCCGCAGAATAAAAAGAAAGCCAAAAAACTGAGAAATACTAACAGCTTGAGCTGCTGAAAAGCATAAAAAAAGAAAACCTATACCACAATAAGACTAACAGCTAGATTTGCTGAAAAGCAAAAGAAACCTATTCCACAGAAGAGGTGAAATAAACCTGCCGAGAGTAAAAAACAAAATTGTCTCAGAAAAGGCTGAACCCGGCCTTAAAGATACTCCCAGGTCATGAAAACCTGGACTCAGAAAAATGGATTCATAGCAAGTTCTAGCGACCGGGCAGTTCCCTGGTTGCCTTAAGGCCGTCCAAGGGAAGCATATAGGAGCTTCATCATCGTCCAGGTGATCAAAATGATAACGGGTGGAGTCAGATTTGAAGTCTCCTAGAAGTTCAATCAGGCAGCTACCGAAGCAGCAACAACAAACAACATCAATTATCTCGCGACCAAAACAGATGAGCCCCATAATTCATATGATGATGTAATCAATTTCAGAGCAAATGAAGCCCAGGACCCACCTACAGCAGATGAAACTATACAGCTAAATTTCTCAACAGGTCTCCATCACACCATTTGGAGACCTTGCAAAGAATAGCTTTCTTGATCTTAATCAAGATAGTGGTAGTGCTAGAAGCAGCTAAAGCAAATTTTCTCTCATTTCTTTCTCTCCAAACATGGTAAACTGTGCAACAAATAGTAATGAAATAAAGCCTTTTGGTTTGGGGAGAGAAGTTTTGGTTTTCATTTACCCAATCAAAAATTTGCATCAAGTTGGGTCTAAGAAGAATATTGGCTGATTCCGGGATGAGATCAGTAATGATGAAGTGGCTGTAATTACAGTCAAAAAACAGGTGGTTAGTGCTCTCTATGTGATTAAAGCATAAAGAGCAAGTCAGATCCACCACAATGTTTCTACGTTGAAGTTCCATAGCCGTTTTAAGGCCCCCAACCAAAGAAAGCCAGGCGTAAATAGAGTATCTCAGCGAGTGTTTTGAATGCCAAATGTATTCCTCCCAGTTGCAGTCCGGGAAAGAATTGTAGAAGTCAGTGATAAAACCTTTAAAATTTGCTTTAGCTTTATTTGCCAAAGATAGGCATTCAGAGTTATTATCCAGAATACTAACACTGAGAATAGCATTAGATACCATAGTAGGTAAATTAATTGGAATGTTCCAGCAGCCATCAGAAGAAATGAAATTGCTCACATTAAGGTCCTCATAGTTAGCATATTCCGGATTTAAATCCACCAGGCTAATAGAATTACACCAGCTATCCCAGATAAAAGAAAAGGGGGAGTTGGGAGTAACTTTGAATTTCCATATTTCTTTGGAAGTAACAGCTGTGCTACAAATGGATTTCCAAAATTTAGAGGCTTTGGAGTGGGGAGGTTTCCAAGGGGAGGAATAGTATCTGAACAACCAAGACGCCAAAGGAGAGGTTTTGGATTTGAACATTACGTTTGTGATATATGTATGAATTTGTCTTAATTGACCTAAATGTGCTAAAAATATATAGAAAATTACATTGATAATTAAGAATATTGAACAATTCTGTTAGAAACGTTGATTTACTGCATTAAAATTGTATTATATTTGAATAATTGGCAATTGCATACTTATTATGTATTTACATGTGTACTTCTTAAATTTTTTTTAATTAATGATATAACATTCTAATATATTATATATAAATATATAATTTTAAATAAATTAATAATATTATTATTTTGATATCATACAAAGATTAAAATAGTATATAAATAAATATTAGATGCATAAATGCATAGTAATTTAATGATATATGTCAAAATAGGGGTGTCAATTTCGGATCACGGGTCGGATTCGGGTCTAACCCAAAACTGACACGGCACTATTTAGGTCAACCCGAATATTACCCGTTTTTAAAAACGGGTCGGTTTTCCGGACACGAACCCGACCCGCTTCGGGTCCAGGTCAAACCGACACGACCCGAATGACCCGTTCCCAACAAAAAAAATTACTAATTTTTGGGTCAAATGGGTCAATCTCGAGTTGTCGGGTCAAAATCGGATTGTCGGGTCAAAACGGGTCACTTTCAGGTCAAAGGGTTAACCTGAACCCGACCGATTTTTGAAACAGGTCGAAATGTTGAACCTGAACCCGACCGTTTCGGGTTCTGGTTGACCCTAACCCAAAATTTTTGGGTCGGATTCGAGTCGGATTTTTGGGTCGTGTCAAATATTGACACCCCTAGTCAAAATTCTCTCTTTCTCTAATTTTGTCCATATATTCACCTGTATATAAATTTTTAATTACGCGCAACCGAGCAGAATCACGGGCAATCTGCCGCCACATTGTCGACAAGTTCAAAAACCAGGGGAACAAAGACCTCATGGGAGAAGGCGTCCTCGAAAGAGCCCTAATCGAGCAGTGGCTTGAAACAGAGTCTCACAAGTTCGATCCGCCGAGCTCCGAACTAGTCTTCTTCCTCGCCGTCGCCCCGAGTTTGCCGGAACCCGAGCTCCCTCCGACTTCGGCGATCGAAGAGAGCAAGAAGAAGCTGGAGAAAGTACTCGAAGTCTACGACCATAGACTCGCCGACAATCAGTTCTTGACCGGGAGCAAGTTCACTCTCGCCGACCTCTTCCACCTTCCTAATACTGAGCAGCTTATGAGGATTGACGAGACGCGGAATCTGTTCGAACGGCATGGCAATGTTAGCCGTTGGTGGAAGGACGTTTCGAAGCGGGAGTCGTGGGAAAAGGTTATTCAGATTGCGAAGCAACCGCCGCCTATGGCTTGAGAATGAGATTTTATATTTTATGTAACAGGTTCTTTGGTGGTTTTATATTTTATGTATTTGTGCTCCGGTGATTATGAGCGAAATAAAGAGAGAAAGTTTGATTTTTTTTTTCTTCTTAAGAATTTTCTTTTGCTGGCTGCTTTGTTGTATGTGATTGGATAAGAACGCTTTCTACTAAGGGAATGTGGCATGTTTTCAACTATATTGTTTGTTTAACAACTGCTTCGTTTAGTTAACATTTTTATATATTTTATTGAGTTTATTAGGCCATCTCCAACCGAAAAATATATTATCCACTTTAAAATGCAGTAAAACTTCTAAACGCCGTAATACATCTCCAATCGAATTGCATTTCTTTCTTCTTTCGCGCTCTTCCTGCGAAGGTATCCATCTCTCTGCTCTTTCGGACATTTTTCTCCTCTTTCGGGATCTTCTTTGGCGAATTCCACAACTCAATTTTTTGGCGTGCCTGTATTGACGACGTACTGTTCACCTACTGAATTTTGGCATGAGATTTGGAGTTCGAATGCATCGAATGACGGACGGCATACGGTGGTATGCAGTTCAATTGGAGATGATTTAAGTGCGTGAAATATGCTTAAAATTATGTTTTATATTATTAAATAAAGCTTAGTTGGTAAAAAATAATAGATAGGTGTGGGCGTTTAGTTGGTTATGAACTTATGATACTGAATTTTATTATTAAAATTTTTTTGTTTATATTCCCTCTATATTAAATTTATGTTTAGTATTTATTACTTCTAGAATAAATAAATAAGATATTTAAATCGTATAAAATGAAGCCAATTTAATATAATTAAAATAAAAAAATTAAAATCGAATGAACCAGAAAATTCGATTAATTTTGTTGTTTGATTTCGTTGAACGTTTTGGTTTCTAGTAGGAGAAGGTTGGGAATCAAATCAAAGCATTCTTAGAAAGCACCCATTAATAAGTTGTATCTCTCACGATTTATAACGAGCATAGATCGAATATGATTGATAAAAGAGTTTTGCATGTTTTTAAAATTCTCAATAATAAATTGCTCAATTTTATGACTTCTTTGACTCCGATGATATAATTATGATTGCTTCCACAACATTTCTAACGTGCATAAAAACTCGCCCATGACGGCTGGGCTTTTATGCAATTCACATTATATATCCTAGTGGTTAGAACATTGGACGCTTCAACTCTAATCATTACATAGCTCATCTTAATTTATTGATTGATAGTTTTGATTAACAATCAAGAGGTCTTAGGTTTAAATTTTTATATATTGCATGTATGAATTTTCCTTAATTGACATAAATGTTCCCAAAAAAATTTTGTTGTTAAGAGCTTGTTTTGGCTAGCTTTGTGACTATTTTGTTTTTCATAGCATAATCATAATTTTGTTTTATTAAACTTTTATTTGGGACAATTTGTTTATTGATTTTTAAAATAGTTTTCTAGTATTAAAAATTTTAATTCAAAAATTTTTGTAAAAAAAAACTGATTTAAAAGACTATATATATATATATATATATATATATATAATTAAATATCTCTCATACTTATTTTCTTATCAAAAATGTCAAAAACTTCTTCCGAACTAATTACTCATCATATATTCATGAATTGATATTTGACATTGAAGTTCATCTAGAATAAATTTGATTCGAATAAGAGTCAAAAAGTTTCTAACAACATTCAAACAATATTTATAAATGTTTGAATAATGATATAAGGCCCTAAATATGATTTGAACAAGCAATATCACAGCATACAATAATTTTTATGCAACATAGTGCAATATTAACATGTATAATATTTCAAACCATAAGGTTTCGTTTGGGGCGGCTTTCTTAGTGCTTCTTAAAGTAATTTTTTAATACAAAATTTATCTATTTTTACTAGAAACCTATTTTAAACAGTATGAAAGCTGTTCCAAATGAAGCCTGAGCATGATAAGAAAGCACAACCATAACAATTTATAAGTGCAACACCAAATCAATAATAAATCAAGCTATGAGATTGATATAGTTAGTGATATCAGAAAATGTATGATGTAACACATTATAAGTGTGACATATCAAATTGTAATCATGACAATTATGACACAATATATTGTAAATTTGATGTAATATAGTGCAATCACAATATATATTATAAACTTGATATATCATTGTGTAATTACAATAATTGCAAAACATAAGTAAATGTACATGATTTATACAACTCAATGAATAAATAAAAATTATTAAATATGCACTATTTGGTATGGTTTTAAATGAATGATATTGTGTATATGTTATGTACCTAAAGATCAACACTGTGGTAAAATAAAATTTAATATAGCCACAAAATTCATTTGCTCCTCTCTCGCTTTTCGGGGGGGGGGGGGGGCTAGGGCTTCGTCCTAGCCGCCTTTTTCGGCCTCTCCGTGCTCGATCCTTCTCTTCGACTCTCAAGGAAGTTCTTATTCTTCTCCTTTTGTTTTTCCTTTTTCTGGTGTTATGATGCCTTCTCATTTTTGTGATCCCGATTTTTTTGGTTGGATCATTGTCTTTGTCTTTTAAGGATGCTCTATTCGGATCCCCACCTTCTTCCGCGTCTTTTTCCTGAATTGAGAGTCTCTTCGCATAGAGGCTTACCTTCTCTGTGGATTTCCGAAGAGAAAATCCAGTCTTTGGCAGCCCCTTTTGAATATGATCTGGTCGGTAAATTCCTTGGGCGTAGACCTTCCCTTGATGCTATTAGGAGTTTCTTTTTTAAGCTTAAGTTAAATGGTGAAGTCTTGGTTACTGTTTTGAATTAGCAGAATGTTTTGATTAAGCTATTCAATGACTTGGATTATTGTAGGGCTTTTGCTCATAGATCGTATTTCATGAGTAGTTGTTATATGAAACTGGTTAAATGGACTCCTCTCTTGGACATTGAGATCGAATCTCCTGTTATACCTATCTGGATCTCCTTTCCTAACCTCTGGCCTCACTTGTTTGCCCGCGTATTTTGCATGTTTTAAGATTAATTTTTGGCAAACCATTAAAAATCGATAATGCTACTAACACTGGTTCTCGTCCATCAGTTGCGTGAGTTTTGATTGAATTGGATGTGTCCAAATAGTATCAGGACAAAATTTGGGTTGGTTTGGATAGTAATTGCTATGTGCAATATGTGATTTTTGAAGATTTTTCGGAATAATGTTCTCATTGTCTTGCTTTGGGTCATTCTAAGGCGGGGTGTATGATTCTTCATCCTAATCTTGACTCTGCTATTGTGTCGAATCCTTCTATTTCGTTGGGTGTTGTTGATCGTGTGGTTAACCATTCCAATTCTGTGGTTCCGGCTGTGTGTTTTGAAACTCCTGTGATTGATGTACCTGTGTTATCTAATGCCCCAGCTTTTGTTTCTTCTGATTTGGTTTCTCCTGCTAAAGTTGTGGATGATGTGGACTGTGAGGAGGTTAGTCTTATTAATTTAGTGAATCCTGGTGTGGGTTTGGAGGGAGTGGCCCATGTTGCTTTGGAGGGTGCTCAGCTACCGGTGAATGGAGTTGTGATTGCTGTGGACATTGCTGTTCCTATTGATTCTGGTGCCGATGAATCCTCGGTGAAGGTTTGTAAGGGTGTTGTGGCTGGGGTATTACATTCTATTTCGATCCCTCTGGCTTGTACTAGTGTTGGGTCATTTGGGTTGTGCCTTAAATTCTGGTCCCGTGTTATCGGAGGTGGGTGCTGTGTCTGCACCGTGTCTCTTGTCTAGTAAATCAATGCCTTATGCGGTTGGGGATTACGCGGATGGGCCTGTTCCTGCCCCTATTTTTTTTAGGTGGGGTTTGCACGGATAAACCTTCAGGTGTGGTGAGTGAGGGTTATGCTACTGTAGTTGTTCCTACCTCCTCTTTTTCGGTCGCTAAGTGTACCCTCTGTCTCCTCTCCTGTTATATGCATGCTAGTATTGTCCCTAACTCCTTTATTAATGTGCTAGTTAATCTTATTGACCCTTACACTTTAGTGTATAATGTGGGAGATAATTATGGGGTGGATGTAAGGGTATATCTCGATTGGCTTCACTGCTCATCCGATTCCGATTCCTTTTCAGAATCTTTTGGGGGTGATGATCCTTGGCATGATTTTACCTTGCAGCGTGACAAACCGATTGTTTCTATCGCCTCTCGTGAGAGGACTCGTTGCCTTGTTTCCTTCATGTTTCACTTGTTGGTCGCCTTCTCTGTTCGTCTTATGGGGTTGATCTTTTAGGCTGGGCATGTAGGCCCTTTGTTTATTTTTTTGCTGGAAGTTACACTGGGCTGGCTCATTGGTATCTGATTAATTTTACTGTTGGCGGTTGGTTTTTGCCGGACAATGATGTGGTTGGGGCTCGCTTCTCAGTCGGCTTGGCTCGTGGCAACCTTTGGTGGTGGTCTCTTACTTGGATGGTTTGGCTACTTTGCATTTCTATTCACCAAATTGGATGGTCTGCACTTGGCTTCGGGGAAGCTGGAAGCCTCGGCCATTTGAACCCTTAGGCTTGAATCTTCATTGTACTTTCTTTTGTTTTCCTGTCTTTTTGCTCATTTGCTTTGTGCACTCTTTTTGGATTTTAATAAATATTTTTAGTTAAAAAATATTAATATAACCAATTCCTGTATAATGATATATGATCATATATAACTTTAATAAAGATATTTCTTTGAAGTCAAATAAATGATGTATTATATTACATACACTCTATAACTTTCATTATAAATAAAACATATAATACTAGTTAGATTATGTGTCAAAGTAACAATTAAATTTTGAGAGATTTACATACATATCATTCTATATCATCCTATTTATATATCTAATGCTTAAAACTTTAATATTACATACATACTTTTTATATTATTTTAGTATGTCAACCATTTTTTATTCTTTGGCTTATATATTTCATTCATATCATTTATATTTAATATGAAAGTGAATTATGAGTGATATGTAATATGCATGTAATATTAAAATTTTAAGTATTTGATATATAAATAGCATTAAGTAAAGTGTTATTTATGTAAATCCCCAGTCTGCTTCTTCGCAGCGCCAAAAACCAGCCCAACCATAGCAGTTCTAAAGCGATAGCTGTTCGCCAGCGAACCTCCAGTTTCAACGCTAGCAGTCGGCGGCGGAAGGTAAGTTCCTTGGCAGGATGAGCATCTCCTCCGCTCTAGCCATCTCTCGCCTACCTTCTCTTCCACCCATTCGCTGTTCTCTTGCGGTCCCACTTCGCTTCAAGGTAACCCTATTATCCTCCACTGCAGTTCACTGCATCTCAGATGCCTTAACTTCTCATTCATCTGCGGCTGCAGCAGAGGTCATCGGTGGTTTCCTTAAGGTGCTGGTGCGGCCCTTCTCCAAAGATGGATTCCGATTCTGGGGCCTCGGACAAGGCTTTTTTCCTCGGTTTGTCTACATCCAGTTGGTGTACAGGGCTTGGAGCTGTAGGGTTTATGGAGACGGCGTACCTTACCTATATTAAGCTTTTTAACTCCGATGCTTTCTGCGCTGTTGCTGGAGGTGGCTGCAACGATGTCCTCAACAGCGATTATTCAAACGTATTCGGTAACCTTGCCCTTTTATGCTCTTTCTGGAAAATTCGTTGCCTGTCTTCTTGTATTTCAGTAAGTTTTTCTTTGTACGGATACTTTCAAAGAAGCTGTAATTTGAGCCTGATACAGTGCATTCCTGCAGTTTTTAACCATAGCACTTTTAAATCGAAGATCAATTTGTCATATGCATCTAAACTAATTTCAATCTGCCTTTCTACTTACACCTACGGTTCATTAATCGTGCTCTTTCTAGAATATTGCTACTTTCGTTCCTAGTTTTCTATTCCAACAAAAATTTTGAAGATATTCATGTCATTAGAGTAATTGCTGTTGTCGACTAGGTGACTAAGAGTTCTTTTTGCACATATAGGAAGGTTAAACAATGAAGAAGTGCAGCGGGCCTAGTACAATGACCAATCCTATTGTTACATATGCATATTATGGGATGCTTTGACGTGAGTTTTTGGTTGGAATAACTTATATGAAATGTTGAGTCATTTCACAATTCACTGAATTATTGAAGTAAAGCTGTTTGTTTGGAGTTTAATGATCCTTTCATTTAAAAAAAATGTGATTCAATTATGGGGGTTTTAAACTTTTGTTTTTGTTTAATGCAATTTGCATTACCATCCACCCTGTACCATAAAGAATTAACTTCACTTAACTGGTTTAGCTTCTCTTCTTTGTCAGTACACTCAGCTTTTTTGCTTTCAGAATAATATACCAAAGGTGACATGCTTGATAGAGGTTCACAAATGCCTTTTTTTTTTTTTTCCAGGTGTTCCACTTCCACTTATAGGCATGGTTTCGTATGGCTTAGTTACATTGCTTTCTCTACAACAATCAAGGAGCAATTTACTGTATGGATTTGGTGAAATTGATGTTCGTTTTCTTTTATTGGCGATAACTACTTCAATGGCAACAGCAAGCACTTATTTCTTGTACCTTCTCGGCACTAAATTATCAGGGACAGTGTGTTCATACTGTCTAATTTCAGTTTTCCTATCCTTTAGCCTTTTATTTATTACTTTGAAGGTATGCATTGGGATCCTAATCTTATAAAAATCATTCCTTTGTTTAATAATTTGTTTTCAACTTGATCTATATAACAGGATTATGCTTTTGAAGAGATCCAAAAGGTGGTTGGTGTGCAGTTTGCCATTGTTGCTATTATTCTTGCTACATTAAGTAATTCATATACTATGACAATGCCTAAATATTTCGGGTGAGCTATTTGACACAAACATTCTCCTTGAAAAAAAAAAAAACATGTTATGTTTCTAACGTTTGGATTGATATCTTATTGCCTAGCCTGCCCAATTTTTTGAATATTGAGGTTGCATTGGAAAGATTACTCAAGTCAAATATGATTTATTTGTTTCATTTTTGAATGATTCATACTTGCTATTAAAAAATCATTAATATATTTGGTTCATTTTTGAATGATTCATACTAGGTATTAAAAAGATAATTAATACCACCATCATCTCTAGTAGAAAGTTCTTGCTGCACAATATATAAAAATCGATTATTTGAAGACATTTTTGACCTTTCACTTGACATTTAATTATATTTCAATTCAAAGTTAGTAATCCTTTAATCATTTTAGTTCAATCCAAGGTTATATATTAAAAAAGTGGCTTCAGAGCTGTGGTGAGTGTTGTTTGGGTGGCTGTAGTTCAGAGGGAGAGAGTGATTGAGTGCTTGATAGGAATAGTGGGGTTGCATCAAATTTTGAGTCATAAGGAGGATACTTTTTTTGATAGAGGTAGGGTAAGTGATTGTGCTGGTTTATGCCAATGATGGAGCAACTATGGGGTTCCTCACTTTACAAGAAGTATACATATATTTTTCAGTAGCTTGGCAAATCTATAATGTTCTCTTGAGGAATCTGGCAAGGTGGCACAAAGTGGTGGTTTTGAACTCTTGATTGTGAGAGGAGAGGTCTAAAGATATCATATAAGAGTTCTTAACACACTTCTGTAGCTGTTGGTCACTGGCTAGGATCTTTTTACATCATTGAGATTAAGTAAATTGAGTTTGAAAGGTATGACGTCATTGCAAAGGTGATTTTGGAGCATGTTAGAGTGAACTCTTCTATAGAAATGAAGACACCAATGCTGCTGGCAAACTTGGAGATATCAAGTTAGTCCAACGTTATGGATTGAGGTTTGGAAATTTAACACAAGTTCATTGCATTCTATGGCTGATTTGAAAGAATGGGGAAATCTGAGTCAGCGTTATGACAGGATGAGTGAACCAGTTCAATGAAATGCAAATCCACTTAGCAAATTGAGATATTCACTTAAGAAGACAATTTGAAGATGATAATGCCTTAATTTATGTTTATAACGTCTACTTCCAGGTGGTTCTTAAGCTTTCTCACTACGAACATAAACTTTTCAGTATGAATCAGGGAATTTGGTTGATCCTTGTTGCTTCAACTTCTGACGAAGCACTTTATGAAGAATAAAAAGAGGAAATGGTCACAAAAAACTTTAAAAGGTGCTAGAGGAGGCCATGCAATGGTCACAAAGAGCTTTAAAAGGCTGGAGGAGGCCATGCAGTGGTTCGTCAACAACCATTTGATTGTCATCGGTAAAGAGCCATCATGTTATTGGTTGTGTCGAGCATGTGTCCAAAATCGACAAGCCATATGCAAAGGGGAGTTTGAATGCATGTGGTTTGCGTCTATATGTCTACAATTGAGCGACTTGCGATAGAGCTTTGGCCTACAAAAAAAATAGCCTGCAGAAACATTTGTAAAGTCAAGGTGGTCAGCCCGAAAGCCAACCTAGTTACAACAATTGGTGAGCTAAACAAACACAACTAGTTTTGATGTAGATGAAGGATTAGGCACTACTCTAGATCTGGGTTCCAGTCCATTACACGTGGTAAGGGGATATTGAGTTGGTTTTGGATTAGTGGTTGGTGCATTGGAATGCAATGTTGGGATGTTTGTTTTTCCCATCCTAAGGTTTGCCATCATATGATACTAACACAAGTTTGTTTTCCTTCAATAACAGTAGGAAGTGAGCTAAGCTAGCACAATTAGCCTTGATGTAGATGAAGGAGTAGGCACCCGTCTAGATCTATGGTCCAATCGCTATTGAGCTGGTACAAGATTAGTGGATAATGAGCTGGAATGCAATGTTAAGATGTGTGCCTTTCCCATTCAAAGTTTTCCCACCATTTGCTACTAGCACAAGTTTGCCTTCTTCAAATGCACTCTAAAACCTGTGTGTAATGTCACATTATCGTTGAGCGGTGATGTTGATAATGCTGAAAAGTCGGCCTACTTAAATGGAGTTGCTTGATTGTAAGGCATGAGTCTTCATTGATGATAAGCAATAGAAATGGAGACCACTCCATTGACACCGCTATCTTCCATGTAGGTATCCAACTGAAACTTGGATTTTTTAAAAAAGATATAAGAGTGATGTCGCCACATTAGTGAGGCGTATAAGCTTGATTTTGTCTTTATAGAGTATCATCATCACATTAGTTAGGAGGACACTATTCATATTGTCTTAAAAGAGCAAAGTCTTTCGACCTAAAGATGACCTTGTTATCGGGGAGGTTGTTGGGTTGCAAGTGGGAGGTGGTGCCATCACCTCTTCAGGGGGTAGAACAAAGTTTACCCCTAGGAGGTGAGTGGGAGGAAGGGGAAAGAGGAGGAATGAAAGGGGTAAGGAAGGCAAAGCCATGAAGTAGGGGATTGAGGGCAAGTGAGGATGAGGACCTCGGTAGGTAGCCATAGGTTGAAGAGAAATTTCCCTATAGCCTAGCAAAGGAAGAAGTTGAACTGCACTGGAGGCGGAAGAAATTGTTGAGAGATTAGCCAGGTTAAGCCAGCTTAATCATTGTTTTGAGATAGATGGAAATATTCTAGAATTAGTCTAATATTTAATTGATTGTAACTACTTTGGGAATTAGAAGCATGTTACATGAAGGTACTAATCCTAGGAACTATTCTAGTGAGTAAGATAAATAAAAGGTGCCTTACTTGGTCAAATCAAGATAGATTTTCATTTTATTATTTTTTCCTTTGGAAACTGTCTGAAGTGCTAAACATTTAGAAGAACTAATGGAAGATCGGATTATATCTTCTCAAATCCATAGTCTAATGTCTTATGGAGTGTTACTATGATTCCAACACCTCCTCAACGTCATGTAATGAAGTTTGTTATATATTGACTTCAATAATTGCTATACAGTTCTTCTAATACCTTATTTATGTTCCTTCACGTGATCACATTTTAGTATTATGTGGTTCATTTGTTCTTTTTAGAGTAATTTACAACTACCATGCACAACATTTATCGCTATACTTTTTCTTTTCATTTTGGAGAAAATATGATGCAGGACATGCATGAAATTTTCATTTAGATAAGGAATTTTACACGCTCGATGATTAAGAGCAAGTTAACTAAAGCTTAATGTTGATTTAGACAATGAAATAAAACACAAGAGCGATAACAAAAACTTAGGCCAAGTCACTTGCAAAAAGTAAAAACCACATAACAATCAATTATTCTTGACTTTGCAAACGAAATGAGTTTCAACAAGAAATCCCTAATCTAACAATAAGAGTAGTGCTATGAAAGATCTCTTACACAACTCCTACTAAATACTAGGCTTTAGCGGGAAGAATTAACACAACTTTCCATGAGTCAATTAGAACTATAATTGAGAGCGACTAAAAGATAAAAGAGTAGGAGGAAAGTCACCCAAATAAACAAGACATTCAAAGCTCCGGCGTGGTGTTTATGTGCTTGAGCGGAGGTAGAAAGCAACCTTGATTATTGTCGATGTCGTTGGATAGCAATCTGAACTTTAAAGCCAATGAAACAGCAATAGGAGATTGCTACGATTTCTGGACAGCAACTTTGACACTTGGTAAATTCTGGACAGCAAGTAGCCAACCTGGAACAGCGATTCTGGATAGTTCCGGGCAGCAACGGTAGCTCCCAGAGGGGTTGGACAGCAGCGAACTGCTGCTGGAGTCTTTGAACAGCAGATAGGTGGTCTTGGACAGCAGCTTTCTAGGTTTTGGAAGGGTGGACAACCACTATTAGCATCCATAAATTTCTGGACAGCAAGTAAAGATGTGTAAACAACAGCACATTAAGATTGGGACAGCAGTGAGAAGCCTTCCTGGTGGTGGTACGGTAAAGGAAGTCTTGCTGGAGTGAAGGGCAGCAAGCTATGGACAGCAGTTTACTGTGTATAAACTTCAAGACAGCAAGTAGAATATGTCCAGAATGCAGAAATCTATTCTGGACAGCAAGATATTCTTGCTGGAATAGGGGGGACAGCAAGCAGAAAATCAGGGAAAACTGAGGGCCACATGGTAGAGAGCTGGGAGGGGCGGCTGGGGCTGAGAGAAGGTTGGAGATGGCTGGTTTTGAGAGTCTAGGGAGTTAAATATGGATTGATTGAATTGGGAAATTTAAAATTCCCTTTCCAAACTTAGGATGTTAAATACGAAAAGAGGATTAGAGGCAAGTATCTAATTAATTGATTGAATTAAATAGATAGAGGGGGCCGGCCATGCATGGGGGGAAATTGATCGGGGATTTAAAATTCTTTCCAAACATAGGATATTAAATCAGGGAAGAGAATTAAAGGGAATCTCCAATTAAATTCAGATTTGAAGAGATTTGGAAAGTGTACAAATTAGATTATTCTTATTTTAGGAAAGGATTCAAATTCAAATTTATTTGAATTTGAAATTTGAAATCATTCCAAATTTAAGAAGATCAAAATTGGTAAGTCTTCAATTATTTCTTTATAGGAGATTTGGAAAGAAAGGAAGGAGGGGCAAGTAGGGCCGGCGGGTGAGGGCTTGGGTGTTGGGTGGCCGGTGGGGTTGTGGTTTTGGCCGAGAAAGGAAGAGGGGTTATTGCCGGCGGTTTAGAGGGGATTTGGTTGGGTTGAATGGCTTGGTGGTGGGGGAAGTTGGCCGGTGGGGCACGATCGTAATCGTAGATCTCTGATGTCCTCCTCAAAACATCAACAAGAGTTTTTGGTAATGAAAACTTCTAGCCATTTTTTTGAGCTTGTATAATCTTGATGTTGTTTTGAAAGAGTAGCATCACTGCATTGGTTGGTTGATGCGCTTGATGTTGTCTCAAAAGAGTGAAGCCTTTTGACTTGAAGATGATCTTGTCATTGTGGAAGTTGGTGGGTTGCAAGAGGACGAGGACCTCGGCAGGTAGCCATTGGTTGAATAGAAATTCCCTGATGGGGCCTAACAGCTGAAGAAGTTGGACAACACTGGAGGTGGTAGGACACCAATCGTTGAGACACTAGGGAGGTTAAGCTAGCTTAACCACTGTTTGGAGATAGAAATAAATATTCTAGAAGTCTAACATTTGTTTGATTGTAACTGCTTTGGTAATTAGAAGCATTACGTGAAGGTACAGATTCTATGAAGTAGCTTTGAATTCTAGAAAGTAGGATGAATAAAAGGTGCCTTACTCGGTTAACATAGGATAGATTTTCATTTTATTCTTCTTTCCTTTGGAAACTTTTTGACTAACATTGAAGAACTAATGGAAGATCAGAGTGTATCTTCTCAAATCCATAGTCTAATGGAGTTACTATGATTCTAACCACCTCAAACTTCATGTATTCAAATTTGTTATGTATTGAACTTCTATAATTGCTATACATTTACTTAAATACCTTTATGTTACTTCACCTGATCACATTTTAGTATGGTGTGCTTTATTTTTTCTTTTTATATTAAGTTACAACTACCATGCATGCAATTTATCACTATACCTATTTTTTTCCTTTTGGAGAAATCATTTGCAACAGTGTGCTGAGTAATGAAAAACTTCTAGCCATCTTGTTTAGATTACATAAGTTTCCAAATGTTTATTTTTCTTTTGCTTTTGAGGCTACACAGGTCAAGTGACATTATCCTTGAACCATATGAAACAGAGATTATTGAACAATCAACCCCTTGGACAATAGCTTTGGCAAAACACTTGCATTCTATAGGTGCTAAGATGTATGGGGCCTTCTGGTGTTCTCATTGCCAGGAACAGAAACAGGTATTGTTTATGTAATTTCTTATATATGTCTACCGTCAGATGTATAGCTCAGTGGTATTTCCCTTTACCTCTAAATGGGAGGTTTGGGTTCAAAATATGCACCAAAAGATATTTTTCTTATATATTTGTTATCCCAGCTACGTTTTTATGGTAAGAGACTGCAGTATTTACTCTTTATTTTTGCATAGCGTGTTTTTCTTAAAAGGTCTGATGATGGATTCCATCTCTATTATGACATAATGTTTATATTTTACCATGTGTGATAAGTCTGGCCGGCTTAGTCCTTTGGACAAGCCTTAGCTATGCAGAGCAGTGCTTTTAGTGCTATTTATTAGTAAACTTTTTTATTTTGTCAGCATTCTCCAATGGGATCATAGCTTCCTTAGTCCGGAAGAATCTCACTTTAAGATGTTAACAATAGCTTGCCCGATTAGATGATTAAAAAGTTTAGTAAGGAATGGCTTGTCCTTAGTGAAAATTAGTATTACAACAACTACAACAACAAGCCTTTATCCCACTACATGGGGTCGGCTACATGAATCCTTTTTTTTTCCATTGCATCCTGTTAAGAGTCAAATTCTCATTTAGATCTAATAAAGAAATGTCATTTCTAATATTTTCTAACCAAGTCTTTTTAGGTCTACCTCTACCTTTATTAACATAGGTTAAATCTAATACATCTATTCTCCTAACCGGGTCATCGAAAGGCCTCCGTTTTATGTGACTAAACCATCTAAGGCGACTCTCTCTAATAATCTTATCTGCCACTAGTGCTACTCCAACCTTTTCACGTATATGCTCATTTCATATCCTGTCTCTAAGAGTAAAGCCACTCATCCACCTGATCATCCTCATCTTTGCAACACTTAGCTTAATATTATGCTTCTCTTTTAATGGGCAACATTCTACGCAATAAAGGATTGCAGGTCTAACCACCATCTTATAGAATTTACCCTCAACTTTGAGTGGTACTTTTCTATCACACAACAAGCTCGATGCATTCCTCCATTTGATCCATCCAACTTGAATTCTACTAATAATATCCCATCGATTTCACCATCACTCTGAATAATAAACCTAATATATCTAAAATATGTACTCTTATTGATGACTTGATTGCTTAAAGTCACAAACCTCCACTAAATCTATTATTACTAAAATTACATTCCATGTATTCAGTTTTAGATATACTCAAATGAAAACTTTTAGACTCTAAAGTTGACCTCCATAATTCAAGTTTACCTTGAACTTTCTCTTTAGTCTTATCAACAAGAAGAATATTGTCAGCAAAAAACATACACCAGGGAACATCCTCTTGCAAATTACTAGTAAAAACATCCATGACTAAAGCAAAAAGATATGAGCTTAAGGCTGATCCTTGATGTAATCCAATTGTCAAACCACCTTGTGTTTGAACATAAGTAACAACTCCAATATACATATCCCTAATGACTTGAATATAAGCATTATTAATCCATTTTTTTTAGAACTCTCCATAGCACTTCTCTTAGAACTTTATCATATGTTTTATATAAATCAATAAATATCATATAAAGATCTTCCTTTTTCTCTCTATACTTCCCCATCAAACCTCTCAATAAATGTATGGCTTCTATAGTAGACCTACTTGGCATAAATCTGTTAGACCGGTCCTTAGTGGACCGGTCCAATTACAACCGGTCCCTTTAGTTCTACTCTAGGAGGGGAGGCGACAAAGGGAGAGGGAGAGGAGTGGGGTCACCAATGCTTCAAATTCAAATTCCTTGGAGGGAAAGGAGGGGGTGGCAAGGACTCCTTAGTCATTTTGCTTGATTAATTAATTGTATGTTTTAAGTAGGATGAGAGAATTGGGGTTAGGGTTATGTTTTGATTATTATATTCTCTTGGAGTTCTCTTGGGTGTCTTGGGCTCTAGATTCATCATCTAGAGATTGGGAGAGAACGATCCTCCTCTCGAATTGAGGATCAATTGTATCTTTGTTTGTTCTTGCTTTTGGTTTGATTTCTATAATACAATCTATTGTTTTTGGATTGTTTTCATTGGAGATCTTGAGGTTTTCTCGCTGTTTTTATCAAATCTTGCAAGGGGTTACTTAAAATACTCTAGTATTTCCTATCAAAATCCAGATTGATTTTGAGAAAATTAGTATCATGTTGTAACCTATGCTCCATAACTCTCTTCCATAGTTTTTAAGTATGACACATCAACTTAATTCCTCTATAATTTGCACAATGTTGTGCATCACCTTTATTCTTAAAGATAGGAATCAACACACCTTAATTGAGAGGGAATTATTTAGGGCAAGAGATCTGATTTAAATTCAAATATTAGAGAATTATTTAGGGAAAGGGGACTGACTTGGGAGGGAATTAGGAGAGCTTATTTAAGGCTGACAGTAGGGTGATTTCAATATTATGTTTTGAGTTTGCTGAAATTATAATTTTTTAGGTTGTGAGGGCTCTAGCCGCCGGCTATGAATTTGGGAGAGCAGGATCTTTCTCTCCAATTGAAGATCCAATTATATATAACGTTTTCCTTTCATACATCTTTTAATAAAGAGTTCTTGTGTGTTCTTAAATTTCTTGTGTTGTTCTCTAGTTTTGTTGAAATTGCATTCACTTCCTATCAAATTTCTGTCAAAGCTGTTGGGCTATGACTTTGAGATCTAGTATAGGCCAGTGTTAGAGAACAAGGTGACTGATGCCTTGTCCAGATGCATGGGGGAGCTCCATGAGTCAGCCATGTCGATACCACTGATGCTAGATTGGGGGGCTATTAAAGAGGAGAGTGTGCATGATGTGGAGCTGGGAAAGATTAGAGCAGATATACTGAGGGATGAGAATAGTCACCCTGGCTATTTCCTATAGAGGGATAGACTATTGTACCAGGGGAGGTTTGTGTTGCCTCGGACCTTGGTCCATATTCCACACTTGCTGCAGGAGTTCCATGAGAGCGTTGTTGTGGGTAATTCTGGTGTGCATAAGATATACAGGAGATTGACACTAGAATTGTATTGGAAGGGGATACATAATGATGTGTAAGAGATGGTGGCTAGATGTGAGGTATGCCAACGGGATCAGTACATGACCATGGCTCATGGGAGTTACTTCAACCCCTAGCTGTACCCGACAGGGTGTAGGAGGAGGTCACCATGGACTTTATAGATAAGTTAGTATGCTCATTTCATTCCTCGATATGAGTGATTTATAATGATTCTGGTGGTAGTTGACAGATTGAGCAAGTATGCTCATTTCATTCCACTACGACATCCATACAGCGTAGTGATAGTGACAACGACATTCATCAGTAAGGTGGTCAAATTGTATGGGATATTGGAGTCTATAGTGTCCGTTCGAGATAAGATGTTCTTCAGTCATTTTTTAAGTGAGTTGTTTAGGCTGCAGGGGACATTACTGGAGAGGAATACTGCTTACCACCCTTAGACAAATGGGCAGACGAAGGTGGTTAGCAGGAGCTTAGAGACTTACCTGTGATGTTTCACTTCAGAGACATCTCCGTTGTGGGCCGAGTGACTATCATGGGCAGAGCACTGATATAACACTTCGTATCATTCGGCTTCGCAGATAACTCCTTTTAAAGTGTTGCACGGAAGAGATCCACCCCACCTGGTGCATTTTGGGTTGAGTAGCACACCAATTTCTTCAGTGGAATATACTTGGAGGAGAGGGATAGGATTTTGGAGGAATTAAAAATACATTTGTTGAGGGCTCAACAGATCATAAAGAAGCAGGCAGATGGGCATAGGAAGGACATCCAGTTTGAGATGGGGGATAGGATATATTTGAAGCTTTGTCCTTATAGACTAAGGACAACAGCTAAAAGGAGGATCGAGAAGTTGGCCTCGAGGTACTTTGGTTCTTATGAGATACTAGAGAGGGTTGGGGAAGTGGCTTATCGATTGAGTTTTACCAACGACGGTTACCATACACCCAATGTTCCTTGTGTCCTAGCTAAGGGGAGCTATTGGGGATCATTCAACCAGTTCAGATTACCGACGACACTCAATGAAAATTGGGAGGTGGTGTTGGAACCACTGGAGCTGAAAACGGGTACGACAGGGAGGAGGGATCAAGGAAGTGATGATCAAATGGAAAAACTTACCCGACTATGATGCCACTTGAGAGCCGTACGAAAGGGTGAAGCATCAGTTCCCGCCTTTCACCTTGAGGACAAGGCGAGTCTTTGGGAGGAGGGTATTGTTAGACTGATCCACGATTTAATGCACTAAGATGAGGGGCGGGAAGAGTTGAATTTGGAATTAGGAGGGCTATGTTGGTATTTCACATGTAATTCTATGCTTTAAGTAGGAGTTTTCCCCAGGGTTAGGGTTTTCTCTTGTTTGGCTGAAATTAGATTGTTCTAGGTATTGATTGGGCTCTAGATAGCGGTTTGAGATTGGGAGAGTTGGATCTTCCTCTCGAATTGAAAATCCACTGTATCTTGTTCGTTTTCTTCCATATTTCATCAATTATAAAGATTTTCTCCTAGTTTCCCACATTGTTCTTCTCAATCACTGTTTTGCTTTTGCTGAAATTCAAATTCAGCCAAACTTTTCTTGGTTTTTCTACAACTGCTTCCTTTCACTCTCCCCATCCCTAAATATGCTTCAGCTGTGTGCTTTGCTGATATCATTTTTGCGCCACTGAGGCTTCGTTTGGGACTGCTGCAGTTGTCGGCAAAGCAGGTTATGAAGTTGTTGTCCAGAAAGCTACTTTATAATGTTGTTGTACAAAAATCAATAAATTTTGTTTGGGTAGTATAACTGCTGAGCTGCTGCTGTATTACAATAAATTACCTTGATACCCTTCTATATATTAGCATGAAATTTTTTTATTAAATATAAATGTTTTTAAATTTATATGATAACAAACTAATAATTCTAAATTCAAATCAAATATTTATTTTAATTTTTTTAAGTTTATATATAAAAATATTATAATTTTTTTACTTAAATTTTTCTACCATATTTCAAAATAATTTGTTCAGATTTTAGATTCTCAATTATTACTTTATAATGAACCATATATAATAAATGTTGCAACTTCAGCTTAAAAAGTGGTTAAACAATTAATAAAATGGATATAATCATACAGTCGCAAGGGAGTCGGGTTGCAGCTCGTGGAGCAAATGGAGTGGTTCCGTTCAAGTGGCGCCGAATATGCATACATGGCGACCGACAAAGACAACGAAGCCTCTCTCCGCCTCTTCACTAGCTGCTGCGGCTACACCAAGTTCCGCACGCCAAGTTTACTCGTACAACCGGTCTTTGCCGGACACCGCCTCCCCCTCCGCAGAGCCGTCACACTCGTCCGCCTCTCCCCTGCAAACGCCGAAATCCTCTACCGCCGTTGCTTCTCAAAAGTCGAATTCTTCCCCCGCGACATCGACGCCGTCCTTCGCAACCCTCTTTCCTCGGAACCTTCCTCGCCCTCCCCACCGGCTCCGGCTGGACAAACATCCACAGATTCCTCGCTGACCCACCGGAGTCCTGTTTTCACAGAGAAGACAATCACTGTACTATACTGCTTGCCGCGGCACCAGAAGCCCTTAGGCCTTCCAGATTCCCTGTTGGAAGCCCCAAAAGGGGCTGAAGGCAGAGGAGATCCAGACGACGTAGCCACCGTTGGAGGGGAAGAGGGTGGAGAGCTCAGCAGTGATTAGAGCCCAGACTGATCCGCTGACGACGAGGGAGAAGCAGTCTCGCACAAATGGGGGCATTTACAGCATTTTTTTCTCTTCAAAACCACGGGAAGCAGCGGACCGCGGGAGGCACCGAAAGGTCGCTGAAGTAGCCACAGGCCGCAAAAATTTTTCTAACTTCCTTCTGCCGCGACGCCCCAAATAAGCATTTAACAATTTTTTATAAAGTAGCGTAGCCATGAAGCCGTCCCAAATGAAGCCTGAATCTGTTGTTGGTTGCTGCTGCTGCCACAAAAAACAGTGAAAGAGTCGCTATTCAGCAAATGGAAGCTCGAATCTAAGAAGAAAGTTTGCATTATACAGCAAGCAGAAAGGGAAAACAGCAAATGAAACTCATCTAAAGTGGATATACTCAATCTTGAGATATCTAACTTACTCCTAGCTCATTTGGAAGTCTAGAAAAAATACACAATTCTCATTTTCCTTTCACGGTCTCTTAATTGTTTACTTTGGTCACACGTTCATGTATTTAGTACCGGATCAAATTGATAGTGTAAGTGAAAAATATGACTTGAAATATGTATTGTAAGTAAAACTCACCCAAGGGCAATCATGATTTGCACTTTAGTGAGGCTACTACACATTTAAATAGATGCTATACCATAGATTGTGATTTTGTTTGTTGACATGATGGTGCGTGATTGATGTCTGTAGCGTTCCCTAACCGGCTTTTTCCAGTTTTCAAAAGCTGTTTTATTATTTTCTCAGTTCAAAATAAACCACCACTTGACTAATTTAGGCTTCGTTTGGGACGACTCTTTCTTAAAGCGGCTTTTTAATATAAAAAATTTAATTTTTGTGCTAGAAAGCTGCTTTATGAAGTAGTAAGAAAACCTTCCCAAACGAAGCCTTACATTTTTTTTTAATTAGAGATTGAATTCAAGAGGGTAATAAACAATTCTAAAGGACATGTTCATTCATTAACTGCCTATGATCAAATTACTTCAAGATCATTTTTCTTCATCAATTTGGTATAAGTATAATTATAATTTATTTCTGTGTCATCTTCTCTCTGTGAAACTGTTGTAATTATTTATTTGTTTATGCCAGACGAGAATTATCTGAATATTAGCATCCCTGAAAATTTTGAGCCTTGAAAAGCGCGCCAATTTTTTTATTTGTTTCTAGCTTTTTGGTTATAGCAAATCATGCTTCACGAAGGGTAAAAATTAAATTACCCAAAGTGTTCCATGATGTGCTAAGCCTTGTCAAAAAGAGTTTTTCAATATTGTCAAAATTAATTCTTACAATCAAATCTTTTGATTTAGATGTTTGGACGTGAAGCTGCAAAAATTCTAGATTATGTTGAGTGCTTCCCTGACGGGGTTGGAAAAGGAAGGAAAATGACTACGGAATGCACACTTGCTGGACTGGAAGGCTTCCCTACGTGGATTATAAAAGGGAAGGTAATAACTAAGTCTATTTCAATGAGAAAAGTTCGGTAGGAATTAAGATATTGTGTTCAAAATTTAGTTATAATAAATTTTATAATTATTTAATTTATTTTGAAATTAATGCAACACATAATTACAACAACAACATCAAGCCTTTGTATCACTATGTGGGGTCGACTACATGAATCATTTTTCTCCATTGTGTTATGCTAAAAGTCAAATTCTCATTTAAATCTAATAAAGAAAGATCATTTCTAATATTTTCTAACCAAGTCTTTTTAGGTCTACCTCTATCTTTCTTAGCATAAGTCAAATCTAGTACCTCTACTCTCCTAACCTGGTCATCGGAAGGCAACACATAATTAATCAATAAATTTTTTTTTTATTGCACTAATCTCAAACCAAATTTATTGAAGCATAAAATTCATCTCGATTAAACTTTAATTAGAATATTCTAATTTAAATTTTTATATTGTTGCTATTTAAACATTTATTGGCCTTGACTAGTCTCTATTAGCTTTTAAGAATGCCAACCTGAAGAAAGAGTATGGCTTTGTTTGGGACTACTTTTTTACTGCTTTTTAGAGCAGTAGAAAGCTGCTCTAAGAAGCAGTAAGAAAGTCGTTATAAACGAATCCTATACCTTGGAAATACTAACCTTGTTTGAAAGAGTGTTTCCTACCCATCTCATTAGTCATTATCATAAGTTTGCTTCATTCAACCATCACAAGAACGTTTCTTATATCAGGTTTTAAGTGGGGAGCAGAATCTACAAGCTCTAGCAGATGCATCTGGGTTTGCGAGTCAGGATTCTTCTTATGCGTTGGCCTCAAAGCAAGATCAGTCATGACTCTCTTTTCCCACCATATTTTAAAAGCTCTACAAACTTGCTTCCAGTTTCTGTAAAATTGGTGCTCAGCTTTGTAATTGTATATAAAGCTGATGACGAGGAAGAATAATGGAAGATCAAATTAGGGTGATAGCTTACGAGCACTAAAGAGGTGTTTCTTATGTGTAGATTTTCCCATGGAATTTTGCCAATACTTTTGTAGCAAATTATATTTTCCAACACTTAATGTTATATCTTCCATTAGTAGCAATTTATAGCAGTTACCCCCTTTTATGTAGTTCTTAAAGCGTTAAGGAGCTCTAACTCGAACATTATTTTTTTTTTTTCTGCATCTTTGTGAATTTGACATAATTTCATTTATTGTGTTGGTTAGTTTTTTAAGAAATGCGCTAAGTAGGTTACCCCAAACAAAGGATTTGATGTCTCGATGGCTTAGGGCATCTCCAACCGTAAATCTCATTTTTCACTTCAAAATGCTGTGAAACTAAAAAATGTCATGATTCATCTCCAATCGAACGTCATTTTATCCCGTAATGATCGTTCACGCGATTCTTCGGCAAGTTCAGTAGAGATCAAAAAATGACGAAGATGAACAGTGCAACGCCAATATTGGCGTCATACTGTTCATCCGCGATAAAATGACGTAAGAATTGCCGCTCGGTTGGAGCGACGGAAGAACGGCAAACAGTTCCTCTTAGGAGGTGGCATGGCATGATAGAGGTGTCAGCTGATCAGGAGCCAAGGAACATCACCTTTAAGCAAAGGCTACAAACGATGCCAATGGTGAAATGCTAGTAGCTTGAATGGTGACATTAGGGTGTGTAATTACTAAGCTAAGACAATATTTATATATTAAAGTCGCCGTGATTTTGAGCTGATGGGTTTGATCATCATCGATGCCTGGCACAGGAGACGATTACTTTGACAGTCCGGCAGAAAATACGTGACTATCATTCTACCTAAACGTTATTCAAACTGTCAATGTAGAGTCACCATGTCTAGTTTACTGTGAGAAAATATTATGTGCGGAGATCGGTTGCTACGTTTTTGTAAATATTCAATAAAAGACAGTAAATATGTCTTTATAATTATATTTTTGTTTTTCTTTTTGTTGAGTATTTATAAAAAGGGCAGCTAATTGAAGACCTTTTGTTGCGCTTTTTGTAAATATTCAGTAAAAGAGTATCAAAAGTATAATTATGAATATATATTTGTTGTCTTTTTATTGAGTATTTATAAAAGCGTAAAAAAGTGTAGCTAAAAGACAACAAATTAAAACGTTTCTTATTGTCCGGTTTTCGCACATAATAATTTCTCCTTTATTAGTCAATATTAATGTCGATATTATTGACTAGCGCTATACAGATTTGCGAGATAATATATTTGATTTTATGACATCAAGTTACTTCATTATCTCCTAAGCTTAACATGTAGAAGGCTCATGCATATTCTTGATTTAGCATGAAAAGCAAGTCTTTAAATTGTATTTGAAATTTAATATATATTTTAAAAATTAATTACTTGTTAGTTATAATTTAAATTAATTGTTGAATAAATAAATAGATATTTAACTTTAATTTAAATAATTTTTAATTATTAAATATACTATTAATTATCTAGTTAATTATTTACATATTCTATTCAAATTAATTAAATTGGTAATTCATTAGTTAATCATTCAATTATTATTTAATATTTAATTTCTCACTTTGTTTTAGTAAATTTCTTACTATTTAATTAATTTTGCAATTATTTATTATTTCACCCCTTATTCTTTGCCTTTCTTCTTCCTCTTGTTTCGGAATTTTTATTTTATCCAGTGAACGTACGCTCCTCTACGTTCGGTTCTAGGTAAAAAAAGCGCAATACCGAGTACCGAGTTGTATCGAGTTTTTTTGAAAAAACTCGGTATTGCACTATTTTGACCTAAAATTTTTTTGAAAAAACTCGGTATTGCACTATTTTGATCTAAAACTGAAAATAGAGGAGCGTACACTGGATGTAATAAAAGTTCCTTGTTTCGACTTCCACCTCTCCTGAGGTCAGGTCGCTGGAAGCTTCTTCGCCTACTTGGACGAGTGGGATCGGACGGCACACAGGTAGAGAGCGTTCTTCCTTCGCCTCCTTCGACGACTTCACTGCGACGGTAACAAACTTTCTCCCCTTTCGAGCGCATCTTCGGCCAAAACCCATAAATCAGCGTAGATGCTACCAGTTTGCATTTTTTACTTTTTTTTCTGCTTATCCTTACTGGTTTTCTCAGGAGTTTAGCATTTTTGACTTTCTTTTGTGCTTATCCTGACTGGTTTTCTCAGGAGTTCATGAGCTGATTGTTTAGCTTGGTTTATCTAGCAGGCAAGCTTTTACCTGGGTTAATCGAGGCCTTGCATGGGGTATTTTGATAATGTAAGTATTATGTGACTATCATTCATATATTTTTTTTCTGATGCAATCCTTGTCTGTTTCAAACTTTATTGTTCTTTCAAAGGAACCAATGTATCAAATAAAATAAAAATTATAATAATAATAAGAAGAAAAAACCACACAGAGATGCACTTACACAGAGAGAATGCCCCATTTCTCTCTCATAGTTAATATCATTTCTGGAAGTCATCAAACCTGTAATACTGATTTTATTTAGAAACTGTTCTTTTGCTAAACAATTTTTTGTTGCAATGCAGCCTTGGTACGAGGAGGCAGCCTTTGCTGATGGTATGTTTTCTAGGTCATATTCCTTCATGGCATTCCTCCATTTCCTTAAAAGGCACCTCCAACTGAAAATCTCATTTTTTTACTCCAAAATGCCGTGAAACTAAAAAATGCTGTGATTCATCTCCAATCCAACTCCATTTTGCCCCATAACGGTCGCTCTCTTCTTTCACGGGTTTCTTCGGCAAGTTCGATAAAGACAAAAAATGGCGAAGATGAACAGTGCAACACCAATATTGGCGTCGTACTGTTCATCCGTGATGAAATGGTGTAAGAATTGCCGCTCGGTTGGAGCGACGGAGTTGTTTGCCGTTCCATTGGAGATTAGCATAGCTTATAACGTTGCCTTTCTCTCTCTTTCTCTATATCTATCTATCTATATATTCATTTCTGTTTGTATTTATGATTCACATATAATATACTCATGGGCGGAGGGAGGGGGGGCACGTGCCCCCCTAATAATTCACTAACAAAGTTTTATCATTTTTAATATTGATTATATTGGTCTTAAGTCTGGATGTAAAAAATTGAAGAAAAATAATAATATAATAAAAAAAATTTTAGGCCCCCCCTAGAGATATTTTCTGGCTCCGCCACTGAATATACTTGTGCAGTTTTTAACTGTCACAATCTATTCCAAGGGATAAAGTTGTCGTTGATCATCTCTGGAATATTCATGCAGGTGGTGTCATACGGAATGGAAGGGAAATACTTTTCCAGGTATTCAAATAAATATTTATAATGGTTTCTGGTTTTTTGATCAATGCTTCTGTAATATAGTTTTCTTTGTAATAATGGGCATTAGATTTTTAATGAGAAGATGTGTCGAACATGGCCTTGTTTGCGAATTAGCACTGTAAACTAATTTAATAAGCTTGATCCTCTCATTTGAACATATTTCCTGTTGATGAAGCACTTTGAGCTTCTCAGTATGAGCTGCGTTATATGCTAGTTCCTTTTATATGAAAAAAAAGCTGGTAATTTACTCTGGATCCTAGTTCCATTGTTTGTCTAGAAGGAAGTTTGTGGAACTTACCCCTTGACATTTAATTGTTTTCAGAGTGAGATGTGAATCATAAAAAAAGATTAATACCCAAAACTTGTATGAAATAACTTCTTGAAGCTGATGGGGACTATTTAAAATAATAGTATATTCGGAAATATTCTTTGATATAGGATACTTCTTGATGCCCAATCTTTATATACGCATTGTAGGCCAACCAAATTAGTAAATATCTTTTCTCCTGAGTCTTGACATGAGGGTGGGTTAAAACCTACTTCAATTTTCTTTGTCGACAAGTATGAGCATATAATTAACTCCCATAAGTAGATATTCAAGAGTAGATAACTGATGTATTTCTAAAATTTGAATGGAGAAGAAAACAAAGAGATTAAGACTCTAATGGATAATGGTTTTAACAACCAACTAGACAAAAGAAGCTTAATATGGCTTTTGACCAGCTAGGGGGAACTTTCTGTATATGAGCTTGAGGTGGAAGTTAGTAAAGCGAAGCTCATCATTGTCAGTTTGTTTCAAAGAAATAAGAGGAGCAACAATGATGCATGATATGGAAGGGTTTTGTATTCTTAGTGCAACTAGAATAATATGATGAATGAAAATTGCACACAAATAATATTTATAGATCAAAGATAACTAATCATTTAAAAAAAATATTTTAAGGTGTAAACCCAAAATTAAATCTTGAACAAAATGATAATGGATCAGTCTTTTAATTTAAAGAAATCAAAGACAAATCCGATAAAGAAAAAATTCAATGAGCAATTAAATTTTTACATTGCGATTGAAATCCCAACTATAGAAAATATAACTAAAATCATGACTTAAGACTTCTGTAAAACCAATGAAAAAAATATGTTTGAAGAAAAAGATTAAGGAAATTGGCGGAAAGACTAGAAAATTCGCATAAATAAATTATTGTCAAAATCAAGAACCCAATTACAACCATCAACAATGAGGCTGAGAACCTTCTTTAAATCAACAATTGAACCAATTTACATCAATGATGAGCCAAACCAAAATAAAATATCATAATAAAAGCAGATAACATATCCCATTCTCATAGGCCACATCACTATGGGCATGCTTACAAATTTTCACTTGAATTGAAAACTACAAAATAACATAAAATTTAAAAGTAATTGTGTTTGAGTTGATCATTTATTTGCTCGACTATTCAATGAGCATAAAATCAAAGATCTCCATAAAATAGAAAGTTAGATCTTTGAACTATTCTAGTATTTTTAGATGTTCAAAAAGTAGTATATTATTTACAACAATCTATTGGGCTGTTTGATTGGATATTTTTAAAATACATGTATTTTAGAAATGAAAAGTTATTTGAAATGCATGCATTTTAGGAATACATGTATTCAAAAATGGATGAGTTGTTTGGTGGTATGTTAAATCAAATGCATTATTATTATTATTATTATTATTATTTTTGGGATACATTTCAAATGTATTGAAATGTGGATGAGGCTGGGCATGGGCAACGCTAGTAGATGAGGGTGAGTGGTAGATAGAGATGATGGTGTGTAGGAAGTTATGAATGGGCACATCACAGTGCTAGATTTAGAAATCACCCAATTTGTAGATTTTCAAATGTAATGATGCCATAGATGTGGGTGAATTTCAAATCTCTCAAATTTAATTTATATTTTGTTAAATTCAAAGAATTGGAGAGGGAAAAAGCTTAATTTTATTGCTCAAACCTATTCCTATTTATAGATCTATACATATATCTTAATAAAGAAACAAATAGTTATAGAATCATATATAATTGCTCTAATATAATCCTTCCTAAATAAACCACCTAAATATAGAAGGAGATCGACACAATCCATGTGAGCCTCCCACGGATCCCCATCTAGTTGTGGGATCAAAATGCCAAGGGATGGCGAAGATCGGCGCAATCCAGGTGAACCTCGCATGGATCCCCATCCTAGCCGTGGGATCAAAATGCCAAGAGATGGCTGAGATTTAAAACTCTCTCTCAAGCTAGGGAATACATATATGTTATTTCCAGCTTGATAATCAATTTCAGAAATATGGAGTTATCAAGTCTTGATAAGAATATCTGCAAGCTAATCTTTTGATGAGACATGGTATACATATAAGACCATTGTCTAGTTTCTCCTTTATGAAATTTCTGTCCACGTCTATAAGCTTGGTTCTCTCATGCTGAACCGGATTGTGAGTTATGCTGATTGCTAATTTATTGTCACAGTGTAGCTTCATAGGTTCTTCCCATTTTATCCTTAACTTTTCTAGAATCATCATGATTCATAATAGCTCACATTTTTCCAAGGTCATAGCTCTGTATTTTGCTTCTGCACTAGATCTTGCCACCGCGTTCTATTTCTTGCTTCTCTATGTAATAAGTTTTTTTTTCCAAGGAATGTGCAGTATCTTGAGATAGATCGTCTATCTACTGGTGATCTTTCATTATTTGCTTCAGTATGTGCTTCTGGGGTTATTCCATAGTCTCTTCTGGAGAGAATCGCTTTACCTGGGTTCCCCTTAAGGTAATACAGTATTCTGTCTACATCTTGCATGTGAGTCTGCTTTGGATTTTTCATGAACTGGCCATAAATGTGGGGGAAGTTCAAATCTCTCAAAATTTAATTTATACCATGTTAAATTCAAAGAATTGGAGAAGGAAAAACCTTAATTTTATTGCTCAAACTTGTCCCTATTTATAGATATATACAAGATATCTAAAAAAAGAAACAAATAATTACAGAATCATATATAATCGCTTTAATATAATCATTCATAAATCAACCACCTAAATATGGGAGGAGATTGGCACAATCCTGGTGAGCCTTCCACGGATACCCATCCTAGCTGTGGGATCAAAATGCCAAGGGACGGTGAGATTGGCGCAATCCAGGTGAGCCTCCCATGGATCCCCATCCTAGCCATTGGATCAAAATGCCAAGGGACGGTTGAAATTTAACATATTTATTTTAATTTAAGTCAAATGCTAAAAAGAGTTGAAATATGACAAAATGGAATACAATTCCCTAACAGTGTGACCGATTAAATAGCCCGTATTTGTTAAGTAGTTGAGAATAAAAAAAATATTGTTGTAAAAAGCTCTTGTAAAACAGCACTTAACATGCAAATCTTCAGAATTTGGCATTATCTATAAAAAATAGTATAAGTAATTGCATCATGGAGAGTCACGGATTTTTTTGCATCCATTTTAGGAGAATGTCTAATTTTAAAGCTTCATTTTCAATGCATTTTATGTTATTGCTGGTATCCATCAAAGATATATTTGGGATTTTACTCATACACCCACGGTTTCTTCGGTGGGCCCAATTATCTTAAAGATCAAGCTTTTGAAAAATTATTTACCCCACTTTGCATTTGAGATTATGCCATCTTAGCATTGCTTGTCTTATTTACTCACTCAATTTATTTTTTTGAGTTTGTGCCATCAAATCTTTATATTAATGATGGTATTAAAAATATTCAATTTTATAAACAGTGATAGCTAAAGTGAATGACTCTTTTGTAAGATGGAGATTGATATGACCCATATGAGAGTTGAGAATAGTCTCATATCATATATGAAATAAGGTTCGAGCTCTTAACATTACTAGTAGAGACCATCACCTATTAACTTAGTCTCCTTGGGTTCATAATTGTCCATTCACTTGTATATTAGGCTGAATTGAGAGCTCAATTGTTTCAACCTACTAACAAGTGATATCTATGCTGATGGCTCGACGATAATTAATGATTCATTTGGTTTATAGCTTAATTCGGTATGAATTACCTCTACTATAGTTAAGCAAAACTATGAGATGGTGGCTCCCATGTAAGCTCTATGTGGTTCAATGGACTCGTAATGTTTGATAATATTAAAAAGTTTCTATTTGAAAAGAGTGATGGTCAATTTGGAGGACTCTTCTATGATGAGAATTTGCTAATATCCACATGAGAGTGAATAATATTTCTATATCATATATGGAACAAGAGTTGAGTTTTTAATATTCTAGTAGTGGCTATTATCCATTAGCTTATATTTTTAGGTTTATGGGTGTCGTCTATCTATTTGTATATTATGCTCAACTTTGATCCCTAGCATTTGCCATGCCATATTTTTTACTACTTCCAATCAACCATGGGGCATAGTAGAGATGGATAATCGAGTTAGACACATTTTTTGTAAACAATCATCCTGACTTTACTAATCAAGATTGTATTAGTGAAAAATTAATATGTTTTGATTGTCATAAAATATATATTGCACTTCACAATTATCTAGTAGATCCATCACAAGCAATGATAGTGAAGCATGTATAAATAAAACTATCAAATGAACTATAGAGCTTCTAAATATACTTCAAATATCTTTTCATAGGTACTAAAAGTTTTTAATATATATCATACACATCTTCTATAATATATCCAAAACTGCACACCCAAAAAGCTATTATAGATGACTATTTATCACCTGTCTACCGCCCCTGCGCTGTTTTCCTTTTTCTAAAACCACTGTTATAATATCAAATGAGTTACGTTTAGTGGTATAAATAATTTGAATAGAAATTTTAAACCTACAACAAAAGAATATAATCCTAATCTTATGAACTAATATGAGCATTTATTTTCATATATATAACTATCTATGCAATACTTTTAAGTCGAAATCTACTTTGATGATTTGATATAAGAATTTGATTCTAAGCAATGAATATGAATATCCCTACAATGGTGAAATATATATGCCAAATAGCAAATTGTTTAAAGCAATAGGCCAGTCAATTATTGGTATGAAATTACTTGCTTTACTTTCATTTTCTTCTAAATTTATACTTATCATTTTCTTAGAAATATTACATAATATTTGTTTAGGCTTTTGACACATTAATATGATTTGTTAGTCACCTTGTCTGTCGGCCCATAATAGCCTTTGATGAAGTTTGGTCAGTCTAATATTGTGGTTATCAAAGACTCTTTGATCAAAGGTTGGTTGTGTTCTTGCCCATAGGCAGACATTTTCATTAAAAATCTCTTACTTGTTATTGTTTGTTTGAAGCAAATAATATTACATTTTAGGTGTTCTCATTTTTGTCCTCGAGGCGCATTTATATTTTATTTTGTTGTATTTTAGTTATGCGTGTTATTTTAATAGTCCTTTGTTTAAATGATGCTTAGATGAAATTTCGGCTGTCTTCTAGCGTCTCTCCTGTATGGAAAAATTTTTAGGGAGTCTAGCCTTGCTCACTACACTAAGACGTGCATTATCGGTCTTAGGTGACACCACATCTATGGTTTTTAATCTCATGATGCCAAGAAAGGTGTGTATGATGTCTTGATTAATTGCATGAGAGAAAAGACTAATTTCCCCAGTGTGTTGGAACTATGCGAACGAGTACTTAATTTTATCTTGCCGTATTAAGAAAAACATGCACAAGGCTTACCTGATGCATCACGAACTTCATTTACGAGTTTGCCTCATCTCTTTAAGAAATGCTCGCATGGGTTTCGCTTGTCATGTTGAACGCATCGCGATCATGGTTTTTGAGTTTTGCGAGCGTTATACCTTCATGATGCGTCAACAACGCATGCTGCAACTTGGGCAATGTGGGCATCCCTTCGGATTAATTTCAAAGTTCCAAATGCAATGGCGAAGCTTGTTTTTCAAATGGATATTGTTAGGATGATTTTGTGCAACATTGCACCCATAGTCCATCGTTTTCTCCCTTGTTCGCTCGAATTGAACATTGGGGGTCCTCTCAAGGTATTTTTGACGTCTTGAATGCTATGGAGCTATTTGTTTTGTAATCAGACATCGTTTCGTCATCACACGATTGACTTACATGTGAATGGTTTCTTCTTTGGTAATTTTTGACACTCTGAACATGTTGATCCACCTTGTTTCACAAACGCACATTATTTGAATGTTATTAATAACTATTGAGGCACTTCAAGTTAGTCATTCTTGACATCACCTCTGTCGGTCGCCTTTCTTGTCGCAGTTGCTTGCATCGGTTATGGTGCTGACAAGCCGGTCAACAAATTGTTAGGAATAAAACTACGCAGTGAAAACAAACAAGAAAGTGAAAATGTAATGGAAAAGAAATAACATCAGGATTAAATGTGAAAAAAATCGAAATTGGGGAAAAAATCACGGAGCCACACCACACCAAGAAATACACTATGAAAATTGAGAGATTTTGTATAGATCTCATTCTCTCTCACTCTGTCATTGTCTCTCTTCACCCTTTTTTTGCCTCATTCAGAACTGACAAAGAGACGCACATTAATTACCCCATCGGATGCAACACTTCAAGTTAAATATGAAAAATGAGAAAACAAACTACCCAACTCGACTCATAGCGTCGCGACATAGGGTTTAGAGGGCCGCGGTGCTCCTCTCTCTGCTTCTTAGCCGCCTTGCAGCGCCGTGGTGCTGCAGCCTAGAACACCGCTCTGCTTTGCCCTTTATCGACAACCAGAGACTACAGTGCCCCAACACTGTATGGAAATTAAAAAAAAAATTTATGGGCAAGGCCCCCAAAACCAAGGAAGGGGAGACCCCTCTGAAATCCCTCGGTGAGCTCGACCGATGGAATTGAGTTCCGAGTTAAAAGTACAACCTGATTGATCGATGCAATCATATTCCACACAGAACTAACAAATCCTTTATCTATCGAACTTGTAGCGAAATGACTTAGTCTGAATCCGGGGTTTGAAAATTTTTTACTATAGCAGTAATTGTCCAAAAATAATAATAATTATCATAGAAAAGAGAAAACTAAGGTTTTATAAACTAGGATGTCGTTTTTGAAACTTAAACATCCAATATTCATTAAGGGTCACAAGTATGGTCATGTGATCTTACTTAACATTTAATTCAAATTTCTGTGATGCATTAAGTGCCATTTTAGTATCAACAACTAGGTTGGAGGATCGAAGTGATATGAAAAACTATGCAAGCGATCAATTATAGGGTTTTTAAAGACATAAGCTTATGTGATGTCCCCTTTAAGGCTAGCGACCTAGCTGTAGATTGTCCTTCTTCTAAATGGAAGAATCAAAACGAGAAATGCAACGGCTCTTCTGATACATGAGAATTAGGGGTTCGAACTATCCTTTTTAATAGCCTATTTTACTTAGAATGCTGTCCAATATATTGCCAGCAAAGCAGGGCTGCACATTTTGATGAATGGAAACAATGTCTCGCTATTATGCTTAATGCCTACAAAATCTTTACTAGGCTTCATGTGGCTTTATTCTTAGTAAATTATTTATAAGCTATATTTCTCCTCCTAGCACTGTAAGTGAATTTTTTTTCTCTAATGAGTCAGCTTGATTATATGCTTAAAAAATGAGTTCAGATTGAAGCATTTGATTGCAATGTAAAGGCTGGAAAGATGATTTTTTTTTTTGAAGTTTTCTGTGGTGGCTATATGGACCTTCAGTTTCATAACTAATGTTTGGACTTGTTTAAGGTTTTCTTTTTACTAATTTAGATTATATTCCAGGGCTTCAATTGGGAGTCTCATAAAAGTGATTGGTGGGTTAACTTAGAGAAAAAGGTTTCTGATCTCGCTGAATCTGGATTTACATCAGTTTGGCTCCCTCCTGCTACTCATTCTGTTTCTCCAGAAGGTGAGAACAAATTAATCTGATTCTCTTTCGTTTTGTACTTAGAAAACTAGGGAACGTTTTCTTGTTCTCAGGTTATCTACCGCAAAACCTATATTCGCTCGACTCTTCTTATGGTTCTGAGCTCCAATTAAAAGTTTTACTTCAGAAACTTTCCCAGCACAAAATTAGAGCTATGGCTGACATTGTTATCAACCATCGAGTTGGTACTACTCAAGGACATGGGGGAGCATATAATCGTTTTGATGGTATTCCTATGTCATGGGATGAACATGCTATCACATCTTGTTCGGGTGGGCTGGTAATTTTATTTTCTCAAATAAATAATTCTATGTTTCTTGAACTATCATATAACTTCTATTAATTTTTTAACCATTCTATTCTCTTTCAAATGTATTTAACTTATTTGGAATCATGCAACATGGAATTCATTAACTTTCCTTGCAATTTAACTTAATCCATTAGAACAACCATCCTATCCATCTTATATTTAACCGATTTATTTCAACCAAATGTAGATACGATTTCAAGGTTTAATTATCTATGCCATGCTTTTTAGAGGTGGTCATTATTGAAAATTATGTTGCAAGAAATTAATACAATCTCATGTTATATTGCTAGTTTGACTAATGATTTATTAATTAATAGGTTACTTGACCTATTAAAGTTCTTTGCGTGCTTGCTTCTGGTTCCTCTAGATTAAGATTTTGTTTGGGACGACTTTTTTACCGCTTCTTAGACCAGCTTCGTAGTACAAAAATTAAAATTTTGTACTAGAAAATTGCTTTAAGAAGCAGCAAGAAAGCCGTCTCAAACGAAACCTAAATCTTTGTGCATAGGGCATGATGATAAAATTTCACATATGCTAAATAATATGCGGTAGGGATTCCCTTATGCCATGCTTGCTTTATTAAGAATGTAAGTATAGCTTAGGTTGATCGTAGAAGGATTCAATGCGTAATTGTTCTTAACCTTTTCTCCTTATGTTTGATATCTCGTTGCCAACTTTTTCCCTTTTATTCAGTTATATGATAGGATTAATCTGCTTTTTAGTGGGAGAGGGAATTATATTCATTGTTCTTTGATATCCCTTTGATACTTGATGTGATTTTTTCATATTGTAACAAATTAAGAAGAACAAAGAAGGCATGTGCAACATTTAGATAACGAAGCTCTTAAATATTATTGTAAAGATCCTACAGTATAACAAGTTCCTACTTTAGAATCATAGTAAAATCATCTGATCTGAGGGCTTGTTGTTGTCAATATATTGCTTTCGGTCAAAGCTGTAATTGTTGTTCCATATGACATGAAAAGCCATTTTTCATTCTTTTTATTATAAAACGTTACTTTTAATCATGAATGTAATCGTAGCATTGGATCCTGGAAAACGGTCCTGGGCCAGAATGACCTTAAAGTAGCTTTGCGTTATGATGGCTTGCTCTACATAATAAATTCCTCTGCTAGAAGTGAGAAGATTCTGGAAAAAAAGAAATTATAGCTATATTGATTGGTTCGGATCCTCTTTTCCTTAACCTACTACCCCGCATCTCTTCAGAGTCCTTTAGCTTCTGCAATGCATGTAGGGAAATCAAAGCACGGGTTGCAATTTTCCTGGAGTTCCCAACATAGACCATACACAACCCTTTGTACGAAAAGATATAATCAACTGGCTCATATGGCTTCGTGAAAGCTTGAAATTTCAAGATTTCCGCTTTGATTTTGCAAAAGGGTAAGTCCACTGCGAGAGACTTTCATACATGTATGATAATAAATCGACAAATTATATTAACTAATTTTCCTCTATAAAATTTCAGCTATGAAGAAAACTTTGTTAAAGAATACGTAAAGCAGTCAAAGCCAATATTTTCAGTAGGAGAATATTGGGACAGCTGTAGCTACAGCTCAGCTAGTCAATTGGACTACAATCAAGGTAATGAATTGCAATAATTGTTTGTTTTTTTTTTTCTAAAATATGTATTGTCTTTTCTATCTGAGCAAATCAAGATGAAGACCAATTTCAAGAAGAATCTGTAACATTCTTCCTAAGAGCTTCTATTTCATATTGACTTGATTGGATGTGAAATTTTTTTTGTAAATTTTGTACTTAAATTTCAAAGGATAAGAACTGCTATAATTAAAACAATAAGAGACGTTGTGTGATCTTTTTGTTTTTGCTTTGCTTAGCTAAGATATAGTATTGTTTATGATAATGACTTTATGATTTAGGAGTTATGAGGTTAGAGTATTTTGACCTGTACATGTTGCCATATTTTATTCAAGAATATATATATATATATATTAGAGATTGATCTTGAGTTTTAATACTATTAGTTCTTGCTAAACATCCAAACTTACAGTTAAAAGTCAAGCTAGTATGTTGAATATTAGAGATGGGAATAATTGGAATTTGAAAATTAACATGTAAAACAGGTGTAACCTGAATTTTGGATATTGTGAAGTCAATTTCCAATTAGCTCTCATGAAATAAAGTGATAAATGTTTGTGAAACTCAAACTACGCAGCCGCCTAAAACACAAATCTGTGTGTGTTGAGAAGAAACATGAACTGTTAATTTTAATTTTGTCATTTCAATTTCTTCTTTTTATTTTGGAAGGAGTTTCATTTTAAGAAAACTCTCTATTCACAGGCCTAGGATATTCCCCTTCCATGAAACTTTGGTCTGTATTGAATTTCCTCAATTTCTCTATTATTCCTTTGCATTGTTCTTGCTGTTCATCTCTGGTAGTTGTCGATCCTCTGTTCCATTATTGCAATGTCCAACTCCCTCCGTTTATTTTGTAATTAGCCACCCGAGGACTTCCTCCTCCTAAGTTATAGTATTTGCATATCGTGATTTATGGGTTTGCACTCATCTGTGACTTGTAGGTGTTCTATTGTTCAACACTTGCTGTTGCGATTCCGCAACTAATTTCTTGTGGCTTCCTTTGTTATCATCATTTATTATTTCTTGTGATAGCTAATGCATTTATTTTTTGTAGGCTGCTTTGATCGGTGGAGAGGGATTACATGGGAATTTTATGATAAATTGGAGTTTGAGTCGCGTACTAAGCCGAAGCCCAAACAGCCCGTCGACCTCCTCTTTGCGACCAAGCCGAAGCCCAAACAGCCCCAACCTGCTACCTGCTCCCGAACTCCAAGCCGATGCTTTCATCCAGCTAGAGATTCATCGATCTCTGCTCTGAACTGACCCCTCAACTTTGCCCTAGCCCGATTCTAGCCTCACCCTCATATAGCCAAACCCAAATCTCCTCAAGCTTGACCCATCCTTCTTACCCGGCCTCTTACCCGTGCCCGAATCTAAAAAGGTAATATTATGATAATATAGTAGTAATATAATTGTAATAATAATAATAATAAAAGTAATAATAATAATAATAATAATAATAATAATATTATTATTATTATTATTATTATTATAAATATTATCTCAATCCGCGTGCCAACTCTACCACCGCCGACATCCCCTCACGAAGTTATATCTTTCCTAACTTAAAAATCCCGCTCTCGCGGCTTGCGACAAGCCGACAAACCCCTTATGCGCTCACGTAGCGTAGTAGGGAGGGAAACCGGTGCGACGCTTACAACGAGGTGGATAATCCCCGGACCGCTCATGTAGCGTGTGTGAAAGCCATTTTTCCTTCTAGGTTCGTTCGGACGAAATTGGATCGTCCGGGGACGATCGGTACAGGTTGTGTAGGAATTTCTGGCTGGAAGGTTCATCCCAGGACGAAGTGGGGTTTGTCCGTACGAAATTTCTCCCGAGAGCAACTCGTCCAGGGACGAGTTCAAATTCGTCTGAACGAATTTTGACCCGAGGGCAAGTCGTCTCGGGATGATTTTGGATCGTCCGGGACGATCTGCATTGATATATATAGGAATGAGATCTTTTTGAAGAGAGAGAAAAGTTCAGGAGAGAGAAAATCGAAGGAAAAAGGAAAAAAAGTGATTTTTGGGCGACTTCTGTCCGTAGCGGTAGTTGGAAAAGTTAACCGACTCGAAGTAAGGCACATTCTGCCTTTCTCAATTTTCAGAAACGAGGATTTTGACGACTTTTCTGTTTCGGATTTTGTCTCCGTTAGCGAATAATTGATTCCGTTTTGTACTGATGAACTTTTTACTGCGTAACTTTTGGTATGTTTCTGAGATGATATTTGTGCACGTTTTGAGTATTTTCTGGAAGATTCTTATCGGGTATTTTGAATTCTGCGGAGTTTTGATCGAATAACAATTTATCTGGATGTCTAAATTTACTGTCTCAGTACAATGAAAGTCTTTGAATGATGTTGTGTACTATCTGTGGTAATTTGGTAAATTTCTGAATCTGTGAATTTTGTGGAAATTCCGTATACTGTCGTTATGCCGCTGACGATTTTTCTGATTGTTTTGATGAAAGAAAGAAAGAAGAAAATAGTGGATGCATTTCTGTATATTTGGATGTTTTTAGCAGCTCTGTGTTTTCTGTATGTTTGTTTGAATATCTGGAAGAAAGTTCTGAAACAAATTCCAAAACTAGATCCTGGATTTTCATCCGTCTCGACCCGACGCGAAAGGATTCGTTCCGGTCGGGTTGGGTCGTGACAGCGTGAGGGGGACAAAATTAAGTTCTCATGGGGAAATCCCTGTGCTTCTCTCTAACATGTGCTCGAGACCCCTAAGCGCTCATGTAGCATCTTGGGGGATAAAAGAAAATGTCACCGCGGTATCACCCGACACCTTCCTGAAGCGCTCATGTAGCGTGGAAGGGAAGGAAACCTTTTGGTTTTTCCCCTAAATGGGGGAGACGTTGGGAGGTTGCCAAAATTTCATTTGAAGTGTGGAGGACTTGAACAAAATTTGGACCAACAGAATACTTGATTTTGTACAACAAGAGAACAAGGAACTTGCACAAAATTAACTCAAACTTGAATCCAAATAAACTTGAATTTGAAATGAATCCTGAACTAAAATTCAACACAATAATATAAGGCTTGAACTTAAATAAATGAAATTGAATGAACTAAGCCTGAACCATATGCAACAGAACTCAAATGAACAAGGACATGACTTGAACATTTAAACTTAAGTAAAGACTTGAGTAACAATATAAAATTCGACTCAATCCGAGCACAAATGAGTCCAAATCAAGGACCCAAAGCACAGTTGGAAGATTCAAAACATAATTTGGATGATAAAACGGTTTTCAAAATTTATTTGCTTATAGTCTAATCAGCGACTCGACGAGACGAATCCAAAGAGCTAAAGATCGTTGATTTCTGAAATTGAAACTCACTTAAATTAGTTGAAATAAAAATATTTTAAAAAATGTTTAGTAAAACTCATTTAAATATCTTTCACTTCTCTCTTGCCTCCAAAGAGAGACCCCATGGTAATGAGACAACAAACAAAATTATTTTAATTTAGGCCCCCCCCTCAATAAAATTTCTGGCTCCGCCACTGACTACAGAGGACTTGGATAAATTTTTGAACTTACACAAGACTTGAGCTTGATCAAACTCAAAGGATAAATGAGAACTTAACATGAGCTCAAATTTGAACATCATTTGAACACTAATTGAGTATGATTTGGACAATCCGGATTCAAACAAGGATTTAATTCAAATAGCAAAGAACCCATCTTGGACTACAACGAACTTGAATATGAATCTAAATTGGATTCAATTATGATTGAGATGAATAATTTCTTGAAGGGTTAATTCCTTAGTGGAATCATCATTTTGGTTTGTATGCAAATCCTAACTAAGAAAGATTTGAGTCATTCAAATCCCATGCAAACAAACAAGGACCTATGTGTAAATTCATTCCAAACTTTGACATGGAACTTTTGAACAATAATTTCTAATATGCAAAGATAATCTTGATTGGGATAAAGATATTGATAAGTGATGATATTAAACTTATCATGTACATTGAATCATCAAAGCAAGAAATTTGCAAATGAAGTTTGTTCGTAAACTAAGGAACTTGGTTTGATTATAAACTCGTAATATGAGCTTTTGGACCATACCGATTTATTCATAATATTGGAGCTAGCTCGTCTCTAATCTACTTGCAATGAATGTATTGATTCATTAGAAAAGCTCTTGATGAATATGATGATTCATGGTTTGCTCGTAACCTATGCCAAAGTATTCGTTAAGACACCTATAATCATTGATGATTGATACACAACAGTGGTGAAAGACCCTCTGCATGAAAATGTTGTATTTATAGTTGGCAATCATCGACTAACAAACAAGTGCAATAGCTCCCTCTTGAATAACAATGGTGAACAAACCACAAACCTGAAAATCTCATTGAGTTCGACATCAATTATTTCACAAACACCCTGTGGTCCTTATGAATGTCGAAAGATATAAGCATTTGCAATGGTCCCCATGAACATTGAAATATATGGAAGAATGTAATGGTGGCGAATGCAAATGACCTTCGAGGATAAATAGACATATAATAACTTATCCATCAGTGATGCATTGATGTGATCATGAATAAAATTTGGAGATCTAACAATCCCTACAAGATTGAAATGGCAATACCATCAATTGATAGTGGAAGATCCATCCTTGCAAACAAGCACATCAAACCACCTGAGATTGGTGAAAGGTGGATGCGATGCAAGTACAATATGCTCTTCAACAAATATGTCCGGTGGATTATAGTGAATATAATCATTCCTTGTGAGCAAGGGCGGATGATACAACCACTTGTGGATAACAATAATGGGTATATCGTAAGCACAATGAACTCTTGTTGACACAAGTATATATATCACCTACTACAGCGGTGATTGAAATTTGCAAGTACGTCGGACATGAAGACAACTTGATGTAAGGAGGACACCTCCTAATAGAATGGGAGAGATGTTTGAACAAATTCAAACTAAACTTCCTGGTGTTCCAAAGTTTCTTCTTGGTTCTATACTTGGAAAGAAAACAGTTCTGACACCCATGAACATTGGAAATAACGAGTCCGCCCAGATACCTCTATCCATTTTGAAGACAATTATTTGATTATGGATGATACATCCTATAGAAGTCTGATACACTGTGAATCTTAAAAGTTCTTTTCAAGGTAGTGGCCACGAATTTCAAGGACCTCCCGGTGAATGAGAAAAGGGAGTTTACATCAAAACAATGAAGTATCTTATTGCAATCATGTGATAACGCTATGATTCACCTATATCCAAAAGCAGGAGATTAATTAGTGCACTATATTCAACCTGCATAAATTATGCAAGTAGTGCACGACAGTCTACTTATATTAAGTAGTAAACAATTCAATTTAGAAGCTGCTTCAATATGCCATTGGATCCGCAACAATCATACAAGTGGATAGGTGTTTACAAATATTTTAAAAATACTCCCGTATATGCACTGTAATATGTATGTACATATGTACACTAAAGGGGTAAATACAACTGCTACCCGCATGGGCCCCGACGAGTATATTATTGGTATATACATAACGTCTAGGGATGTTGTGTGGGTCAATAAGTGGATTTAAGTTCGAACCTGATCTTCCTATACGAATCAATAAGAGTCGACATGGTTCGAACCATCAAACAAATATACGGTTACAGCGATTGATATATTTGTTTTAATGCATTCATATTAGGCCTTCAAGGCCTATAACAATGAGAATTCACTAACAAAGGCATAACGCCTACAAAATTCGATCTTCTGTCAACAGCTTGGCAAAGTTAACAAGGTTCATCCACAAAATGCAAATATTTTCAATTGAAAATGGCCCCACACCCCGATGATGACCGTGTTGATGCAAATCTCAACCGGAGGGGTTCACAAATATTTCAAATGCCATCCAAATACCCGAAGATCCAAAAATTCTAAAATCCAAATATTTAAAATTGAAATAAATCTAACCACTTAAAGCAAAATTCATCCAACATCAACAACAGTTTGTCGGGGTGGACAAATTAAAATTTACTTCAGCTCATATGGAACTAATGCATAGTCGAAAATATCACTAGGATCCATTCTCAAATAATCTCCTGCCAGTAAGGACGTGGTACGTGTCTTCTGACCGGCGGTTTTGCCGACAAATGACATCGTAGAATAAATGATTATTACCTGAGGCCCTCTGAACCGAGTGATTTTGCTGTCAAATGGCACCACGAAATACCGTTATGGTTAGAGCCAATACGTTCCTTAGTGGCATCAAATTTTTGAGATATGAATCAATAGGATATGATCGATAGGACACAAAGCCCTCTGTTAGCTAAGATGGATTCAAATTTATCCCCTAAGGCAAATATCCAACCCAGATCTACAAGGTCCCCTTGGACGAAGCAACTCATGGCTGCCGACAAGGATCCTTCTATTAGGTTGGGTCGACTACCTCCTCTAACTAAGTAGACCAGGGACCACGATGGTCCGGGACGACGGAACCATGGGATCTTGATCGGGTCCATTATTCATTCCCCCACCATCCGCTTTAATTGCAAGATGGTGAAATTTCAATTTTAAGTATCAAACTCCTTAAATATCTCAACTCAAATTTTCAAACATCCAAACATTTCAAAATTCTTAAGCCCATTGATGCTACTATATGCCAGATAACACATATGTTCTACGTATCTGATTGACGACTAGCCTTAATCAAAAGTTCTCTCTTGTGATCGGGAGGGGTAATTAACTATAGGGGCTTGCGTCTATAGGAAACCAGAACTCAGATCATAAAGTCCTCGCAAAATGAGGGCGAAATCTCTGGGTAGTGTCTTATCTACAAATCCATCTGCCTTCCCAAAATTTACCTCAAAACTTAATGCGTTAAAATCTCCCCCGAAAAGAAAAAGCAACGGGTGGAGGCGGGGCTGAATTTTTGGAGCCCACAGTCCCTTCATGAAATTCCCCACAAATATTAAAGAAATTGTAAAATGTTATCTTAAAAAAAAAAAAAAATTCTTCTTCAATATTGTCTCATATTGCCTCTCCAATCGACTAGAAAGGTACTCAAACTTCTCTCAATAATCCATCACAGTCTCTTCGTGAACCAGAGCAAAGAACTGTTCATAGAAATCTCCTTCCCGACTTTTTTGGAAACATTCTAATAAACTATCTTTGAACTCCCTCCATGATCAAATTGGATCTCTCATGTCTCTCCAATATAAGGCCTTTCCCTCAAATCATAAAGTCGTCGCCATGAGTCTCTCATCCTTCGTCAGCCCATTATCTACAAAGTATCTCTCCACCTTATAGATTAACCCATGAGCATCTTCCCCCTCAAAACCAGGCATCTTCGTCTTTTGCACTCTCGGATCCCCTTCGTCCCAACTTCCTCTTCCACCTCCACCTCCTCCCATGTAACGATTTTTGTGATCTCTCCATTGTTCTTTCCCACTCCTCCTTTCGTAGATATCCTCTTCTTCAAAATCAACCCTCATTGTTTTTTCCTCCCAATTTCTCCTAATGCTATATCCTCCACCCATTTCCCTTTTGGTTATCGGTTCAAGAGGTGGCATATTTTCCCTGTTGCCTAAGATTTCTACCTCTCGATCATCCCTCATTGTGTCGATATTGGGGTTTCCCTCGCTTCCATGGCCGCCCACCAGTGCCTTCACCTCCAATTTTGCCAACTGGGTGTGAAGCTCCATTTTTTTTTTCATCATGTCTTCTAGGTTAGAAAACCATCCTTCCATGGATGAAATCCGTTCCTCAACTTCAAATTTGAATTGACCAACTTCTCATTCTAGTTTCTCCTCCAAAGCATCCACTTTCTTCGGTGCCATGGGTCCCGAATCGTGCTCTTATACTAATTTGATAGGATTTGACGACCAAAACATCACACAACAATGTAAAAAACAATAAACTTACTCTAAAATGGTTCCAGGAATAACACCAAGGGGGACTTTAATTACTAACTTCAAGCAAAGAAAGACAAAATATAAGTTAATTCACTGTTTGTGAGGTGAATCATCTCTCCCACAATTCTTAAAAACCACTAGGAACCCAAAACCCCTACAAAAACTGTTGTAGTATAAAATTCAACATGGTCCTAATCCTCTATAATTTTCCCCCCTTAAACAGCCCAAATCTCCTAATAAATACCCTTTACATCTTTCCCGAAGAGCTCCTCCCAAAACCTCTTCTCCTATAGGTGATACTAGGCCCCACAGGGGAGCTGAAAGGTTCCTGATCTGCTAAAACGTTCCTAGGCCCCACATCAACTACCTAGATATTGAAATTTGTTTTTTATGTTATTATTACTTGCTGCTTTTGATCAGGCTAAAATACCATTTGTCAGATATTTCTATTGGTGAATTCTTGATGTCATAAGTGGCTTCTACGGATTATATATTCTTTATTATTATTTTTTTAAATTTATGTGTTGGAAATTACAGATAGCCATAGACAAAGGATTATAAATTGGATTGATAAAACTGGAGGGCTTTGTGCTGCATTTGATTTCACAACCAAGGGCATTCTACAGGTATCAGTCAAAGGGTCTAGCTTTCTCTTGAACTTGACTCCATTAGCAAGTTATTTGAAATACAATAAACCAAGTTACTTCTCTGAAGTAGGAAGCAATGAAAGGAGAGCTATGGCGTTTGAGAGATCCCCAGGGCAAGCCACCTGGTGTAGTGGGCTGGTGGCCTTCGAGAGCAGTAACCTTCATTGAGAATCATGACTCAGGATCCACTCAGGTTCACATGAGCTGATGAGCTGCTTGGCTATTAACTGTGATTCTATGTTTTCTGATGTACTTTTTTCACTTTTAGAGTTGAGAGATGATTAAAAAGATTTTCCATTTTGATCTTCAAGTTTAATTATTTACTCTTTCCTTAATGTATTTGTTCTTTCAGGGTCACTGGCCTTTTCCTTCGGATCACATTATGGAGGTATGGATCTATGCTAATAGAAATATTTCTTAAATGGTAACCCTCTTTACTGCCAATATGTCTGAGCTGTGATTGCCATCTTTTCCTTGCTGTACATTTCTAGTCTACCCTGCAGCATGACTTATTTTCTGCTCTCATCAACATATTGATTTAGGTTTGAAGACAAAGAATCATCTTAAATTTGATTTGTATTTGATATGAAAATTGTTTAGTATCCTTGCTTGGTATATTCCCTTGCTTTGCATGGAGCTGAACTAAAAGTAAACTTTGGATTTGCCCTTTATATTTTTAGCATGTTCATAGATCAGAAGTGGTTATGACATTTATTTTCATATGCTTATCATGTTAGTTCATGATGAGTTTGCAAAGGCAGCCATGTTATTATTAAGAAATCTGATAATGCGGCAAGTATATCAGAAATAGTTGTTGGGGATGGAAATGTGAAAATCGATGAGTTCATTGCAAAATATGAGATTTTGGAAGATGCTGAATGAGGACTACCTGTACTTCAAGAAATTTCATCTAGCTCTTATGAAGACAACTAGCATTAGTGAACCAATAAGATTGGAGTATCTTCAATAGGCATGCATTGGGAGTTGTGCGCTTATTATTTGCAAAGAATGTTAGTTTCTATGTACTACATGAATATATCACAACTCGAGTGATAACAACTATATCAACATGTACAAGAAGCCATTGATAGTAATGAATGAACTTCTAATAAAAAAATGATTCTTTGATCTCAGGATTCCAGGAGATGGTTATACGGTGGAAGATATCAATGAATTATGAATTTAATGAGTTTGGTTGATATCAACATTGATGATGAAGTTTGTATCTGGTATTTTCATCACCACCTAATTGTTGGTGTTGAATAGTGACGGAGATTAATAGCTAATTAAATTTGAAGCTCAGTGATGTTCATGATTTAATTCTTAGTGAGGAAATTTTAATATGAGATTAACTGAAGACTTTTATTTTGCTTTGAATATTGAAGGTAGAGTAAGAACTGCAAAAATGGAGTGTATCAAGCAATATCCAAATGTTGAAGAAGTAATTAACATGAATTTCTTAGTAAAAGTTGATATAAATGTCACAATGATACATGTTTGCAATATGTAAAGACGAGGCATATGAAAAGAGATTGCTTGTAGAAGAAAAGCGTGTGATTCAAACTAGAAGAGTTGATGATTGTTGCCATAAAAGAGATTCAAGGCACATTATTAATCAATGTGATAACCGTAATGAATTTTTAATTGTGGACTTGTGTGCATATTCACTTCACATAAAGAGCTCTTGTCTAATTATTTTAAAGAAAAATATGGGCAAAGCATAACTTGTTGATGGTGAACCTTTAAACATTATTGGAATTGGTGGTGTTTAAATCAAAATTGTACAGGGGATAACATTGAAGCTTTAGAGAGTGAGACATATTGCAAGCTTGAAGAGGAATGTGATCTCTATTGGGCATATGGATAAAGAAGGATGTACATGACTTTTAGTTTGTGCATTCAAAAGACGAGTGTCATTATGATAGCATGTGGCATAAAAAAGGCTTAATAGATAACTTCTAACACAAATTATGAGAGTATCAATAAACTGAAATGCTGAGTCATATCTATTGTATTGAAGGATATGACATAAAAGTGAGATATCATTTTAAGGCGAGCTTTCATATTTAAATTTTGCTGTTATTTTTTGTGAAGGCTGTTTTTGAAAAGAAAAGAAAGGTTAATATTTCAAAGGATGGAAATGAACCCAAAACCCAAAACTTAGAAATTGAAGCTTATGCTCACCATGTTTAGGGACCATCCCAGTGGCAACTGCTCACTTTACTATGCTATTTTGAGTGATGACTCCAAAAAATTTTGCATTTAGTTTGTAATAGATCAATATGATATCTTTGACCATTTAAAAAGGTGGAAGGTCTTATCATAAATTGAGTTTGGTGCAAATATGAGCGTCTAAGAGAGATGTGAAGGAGAATAGTATAATAAGGAGTTAAAGGAATTTTGCATAGCTAGTGGCATTTATATATAGAGGATAATTCTAGGAACATCATATTAGAATAGGATTTTGATGGACCGGCAGCTGAGCCGGTGGGCCCCACTAGGAGATTTGTGAGTTAATATTTCTTATGTAAGGAGGAATCAATGGTGAATTGTTTAGGAAAGTTTTAAATACAATTGGGAGGGAATTAATCGGGGAAAGAGATCTAATTTGAATTCAAATTTGAGGGGGTATTTAGAGAAAAAGGGCTGATTTGGGAGGGAATTTGAGGAGCCTATTTAGGGCTAACAATATTGTATTTTTGGGGATTATGCTTGTGTTGTTGAAATTAATGTTTCTTAGGTTGTGAGGACTCTAGCCGGCGGCTAGAGATTTGGGAGAGCCGGATCTTCCTCTCCAATTGAAGATTCAACTGTATCTTGCTATTTTCTTTCATATTTCTTTCAATAAAAAGAGTAAAGAGTCTTGGTGTGTTTTTCTTCCCAATTTCTTATTATTGTTCAGTGATTTTGTCTGAAATTACATCTACTTCATATCAGACTGCTAAGCACATGAACAAAACTTGAAACATGAGATTACATGTAGTATTATATAAGAAATTTTGGGTAGATGTCATAACTTAATCCTTCATCTGATCAACAAAGTTCCCTCCAGTTCTTTTTATAAGCTATCTTAAGAAATTTGTACTCACAATAAAGTAAATCTTTTTCACGTAAAGGGTTTTTTTTTTGCTCTTACGGGCATGCAGACTGTTAGTGATGAACTAGATCCTAAGTTTATAAATGTTATTTCATTGGATATGGATTTGTTGACTTCGCCTGCTAAATTTGGTATGGTCGAGATTCAAATATTATCATTAGTATTGATGTTATATTAAATGAATCAATCACGTATAAAAACAACTCTGGCAATACTTAAAAGTAGACCTCCATTGGTTAACAAGCTAAATTTATGGAGATATCTAAAATATGTGCAAGAAAGAGATCAAGTGAGTTGAGACAGCTAATGATAAGCATTCATATGATAAAATTAAGAAGATTTGGAAATAATTTTCAATCATATTTATAGGTTATTTATTGTTTATTGATGACGGTGAACCCTAAGTGTTTTGAAGAAGTAATATATGTTAAAGACTTACCAAGCGGAAGCTATTAGGAAATGAGGATATCAAATCTATAGATTAAAATGACACTTAGACATTAATTAAGGTAGGCATTTTAGAACAAATGAATTTTCAAAATTAAGGGCGCAATAAAAATACAATATATATACATTAAAAGGCTTATAGTAAAAGGAATTCCACAAAAAAGAAGGGGCCAATTTTGGTATGATCAATAAGCTGAGGGAACAATTGTCAAAGGAGTTTGGCATGGACTTGGGAAAAACAACGATATTCTCTAGATGAGAATTAGTTATGATAAATTGTTTGATCATTTATCTTAAGTATATTATATTAAGTTTTTAAATAAATTGAATATGTTAAAGGTGAAATATATTTTAGATAGTTTATACAAGGGGAGCTATAAGCAAGTATATTTTAACTCCTAGAAAGGCACTTAGGAGGAGGTGAAGTGGATGCTGTTATACTTGAAACTTGGAAGGTATGGTAACACCTCATTGATGCTTGGCAATAGTGACATGAAACCATAGGATTTTATTGATGTTAATCTCATTGTAATTTAAATACTTGATGAAGAAAGACTCGATATCTCTATATCTTTGTTGGTATTATTATTAGTTGGTCATCACAGTTACAAAAGATAGTTGCATTATCAATCATATAAGCAACATACAATGCAGTTGCTAAGGTTAACAAGAAAATGATTTAACTAGATAACTTCCTGAAAGAGTTAGAAAACTGATAGTTAGATGGAGTTCTTTTTTATGATAGTGTTATAAATCTTTCAAAAAATATAGTATTTCATTCCAGGATAATGCTCGTTCAGCTAAAATATTATTTTATTCGAGGCTTGTTTTAATAGGGTATCTTATTATTGAAAAGAGTAAAATGATATGAGAACGCTGTTGACATTCTAATAAAGATAGCTATGGTAGAGAGACTAAGGATTTACTATCCCTCAATTTATCTCCATGGATAATGAGAGGAGGTACCATAATATTGGTTTTTATTAGTTAATATATCTATATTTTGATCTCTAAGTGGGAAATTATTGATCGGTGGACCCCCCAAATAATTTTTCTTTACAAGATGATTAGTGATCACCACGTTTGTATGGAAAGTTTTATGGATAAATACCAATTTATTTGAATTGACTTAAAGTATCATAGGTTTAAATTTTTTGCAATTCAGGTATTTGATGAAATTTAAATTTGAACCTTTTTATTATTTTGAATTTCGATCTCCTCAACTCCTACAAATAGGAGACCTAACAAAGTTTTTGTGCTTGTGTGGATTGCTGGAAAAATTATGATTATCGACTGCTGTTTACGGTTTTTGGTGAAGGGCATTAGATAGAAAGTAATAGTGTGTGGGTTGTTTTATATATATATTGTTGAGAACAAAAAACAGAAAAACAAGGGAGAGAGAAGAGGAGAGAGGAAATCACTTGGCTATTTCTACGTGTCCATGGGTGGATCCACCTTAAGCTCAAGGGGGCAATTGCCACAGCTCAAGGGGGCAATTGCCCCCCTTCAATTTTTTTTTTATATGATTCTTTAGGTAATTTGTCCCACTCAATCTATTTTTTAGTCTTTATAATATTAGTTTTTAGGCAATTGCCTCCCCTAAAAGTTTTGCCCCAAGCATAATCAAACAATGAATCAAATACAAAGAGAAATAGTAAAGAACATCCAAAAATATCCTTACAACCAAAATTTATCTCCCGCAGGGGCGCTGCCCCTTTGACCCCTTGACCTGGCACAGGGTCTTTGATATTTTCTCTTTGTATACTAGTTGTTTGAGCTTCTTTGTTATTTTCTTCTCCAAGATTTATACTTCATTTTGCATCTTTGTTTTTTCTTTCCCTAAACCCTAAAAAAAGGAAAGAAAATTCTGATATCTTCTTTGACGGAATTATTTTTGTGCTGCCATCGACGAGCATGCCAATCTTATCGAACTAATAAATCTTTATATCTTTTATTGTGTTTTTTAAAAGTTTTCTTCTCATTCTCACTTTTACTCTCACTGTTATTTTCCCATCACTTATCATTGCTGCAATTTTTAATGCAATTTATAATTCTAACTTGTACTTTTGCAGGGATACGCTTACATACTCACTCATCCAGGAATACCTACGGTATTTTATGATCATTTCTATGACTGGGGAAAATCCATTCATGATCAAATTGTGAAACTGGTACTTCCCATAGCTTCTCTTTCATGATTTCTATTGCATTCATTTCCTTCAAAACTATGAAATTTTTGTGTTCAGATGGATGTGCGGAGACATCAGGATATCCACAGCCGCTCCACTATTAGAATACTGGAATCCCACTCCAATCTGTATGCTGCAATCATTGGAGAGAGAGTGTGCATTAAGATTGGCGATAGGTCCTGGTGCCCAACAGACGGGGAATGGAAACTTGCTACTTCTGGCACCAGATATGCTGTTTGGTGCAGGTAGAGTTCATTTTAACTCCATTTCATTGTAGTCAAAGTTGAGAATTTTTGGTATTGTATTAATATAAATAAAGGAATAGAACCAGATTTCATGTTGCTGTTTAAATATAAAGTTCATTTCAGTGGAAATTCATATCAACTTTCATTTGATTTCATTATTTAGCAGCTTTTTAGTACCAAATGAAGCCTTAGTCTCTATTTAAAGTGATAAAATTGATATTTTTATATAGTTGGGGGCTATTATTAAAAAAAATTTGAGTGCTGTAACTTAATTAATCATTAAAAAAATATTTGTCAAGTCTATTGCCACAAAAAATGCATTACGTTGAATTTTTTTATTTTATTGCAAACAGGGATTGGGGGCTACTGCACTCATTATAAGATTATGAATTTGAAACTTATGGATTTATTATGTTTTTGAAATTTCATTGAATTTTTTTGCTACAATCATAAAAGGAGCTCTATCATTATATGATATATCTGAGAAATTAAAATTGTAATGCTCCACAATTATTATAAAAGTAAAATCTATAATGTTAGAAAGACAGCCATCGTTGTAAAATTTTTTATTTATTTTATTTTATTTGTTCTTAACAATTTATATTACACGTCACCTATTTTACTAATAAAGATACGTTGATGTATAAAATGGAAAAAAATGGCTCAGGATGTTCTTATCAAATTTTTTATCACGATAAAATATTTATTTTTAGATTAGTGTAACATAAATTTGATTTATTCTTAAAAAATTAATTAGTCTCAAATTTAATTTATTAATATTTAAATTAATCATAATTAAATTAATATATATAAATGAACCCAAATAATTTTCCTATAAATTGGTGATGCATCATTAGTAATGTAATTACTACATAACAAACACTTGTAATAATATTGGAGGCTGTGTACGTTATATTTTTAAGGTTTAACTATCCAAATTTGTAAATTAGGATAAATTATAATACCTATATATAAATTATAAAAATATTGTTGCTTATTCACTAACGTGCAAAAAAAAGCATAAAATTAAATATTGTTCATTATCTCAAATGAAAGATACTATTCATTGGCTTGTGATGATTTTTTTTTTTTCTATTTATTGAGCAAATATGAGGTTGATTATACTTACTTTTATTGTGTAATCCTCGTATTTGTACCGGTAAGAGGAACAATTATTAGGTTAGGTGAACGTACGTAGAGGAACATCCGGTCGGAGGCAAAATCCCGCCAAAAAATGAGATATTTACTCGGTATTGCTAGGTATTATTTGATAATAACGAGGAATACCGCTATGTGAAGACCAATACCGAGTTATACCGAGCTATACCGAGCAATACCGAGTTGTACCGAGTTTTTTGTAGGAAAAACTCGATATTTTTTTGTATAACTCGGTATTGCTCGGTATAACTCGGCATTGGGTCTTCACATGATGGTATTCCTCGTTATTGTTTGGTATTGCTCGGTATTTCTCGTTTTTTGGCGTGATTTTGCCTCCGACCGGACGTTCCTCTACGTCCTATCGGAGGACGTAATAATTGTTCCTGTTAGAGAGCTTTTTACAAAACGGCCCTATGTATATAAATAATTTCTTATTTTTCTATTCATTAAATATATGCATCGGGTATATATATAGTATATTAAAAATTATATTATATTTAACTCAAAATAAATTGAAAATTTAACCTGCAGCGAGCAAAATCTTTTCTCCTCTCTCCGCCGCCCGGCCCGCCCGGCTTGCCCGGCTCGCCCGGATTCCTCCTTAAATTCCGCCACCCCATCTCAGGCCTTCCATACATGATAAAACCCGGTTTTCCATTTCGTCCTCCTTACAACGCACGATTCCGTCTGCCGCCGATATGGGTTCCCTTGCTGACCTGTACTACCCACCGGCACGCCGCGACAACTCCGTTGTTGACGACTACCACGGTGTCCTCGTTTCCGACCCCTATCGCTGGTGCGTGTCATTCAAATGATCTCTTCCTTCTTCCTTAACAAATAAGATGGTTTTGGTCATGTTGTCTTTGTTGCTGGTAAGAAAAGGCTGGAGAACCCCTATTCGGACGAGACGAAGGCATTCGTGGAGGCGCAGGTGGCGCTTACGGACTCGATTCTGGCGGAGTGCGGGGAGAGGGAGCGGCTGCGCGAGCAAATTACCAAGTTGTTCGACTACCCACGCTACGAAATTCCCTTCAAGCTGGGTGGGAAGTACTTCTATTTCCACAACTCCGGCCTTCAGGCGCAGAGCGTTCTGTATGTCCAGGTATTGTAGAAATGATTTGATTCCGTCTTCAGCTCATCTTATCTCCGAGGGTTTTTGAGATTTATATTTTCGTTGCAGAGCGATTTGGATTCAGAGGCCGAGGTTTTACTCGATCCGAATGGTCTGAGCGAGGATGGGACGGTGGCTGTTACCACTGTTTCGATTAGCGGGGATGGAAAGTACTTGGCATATGGGCTTAGCTGGAGTGGGAGCGATTGGGTTACCATCAAAGTAATGCGGATGGCTGACAAGATGCCTGAGCCTGATACGATATCATGGGTAAGTTGATAATTGGCGTGTCTTTGTAGGAGAAATTATTAGGTGTGGAGTCCGGACTTAGACATAGCAATACGGCCCGACTCCAATAAAATGTTCGCACGTGGAGTGGACACGTAGATATTCAATTAGATTTATTTTTTATTTAATGTGTCTTCGAAACTTTAAACCAAGCACAGACAAAGCGCAGTAAAAAAGTGCAACAAAAGAACAGTAAAGCACAGCTAAAGTGTAACTAAAACACAAGTGAAGTGCAGGAAAACACAAGTAAAGTGCATAAAAAAAGTATAACCAAAATGCACTCCACATGTCAAATTTAAAGTGGATATCCGAATGTATCTCTACGTCCGGATTTTGCACCTAATAATTTCTCATTCTTTGAAGTTAGTATTTATTATTATGTTTGAATTCTTTCTTTTATGTGCAAAGCTAAGGAGTACGGGCAAGGTCCCCTACTCCATAAAATTATATATATATATTCATATTTTTTAATTTTATTTTTTTATATAAAAATATCAAGGTTGTGAAAATGGGACCGGACAACGAATCGGAAGAGGGAGAGATTCACTGTTCGACCGGTTGAACTGGGGCCGAATCGGATGACGTAATAAATAATAACATTATTAAAAATTAATAAAATAAAAAGTCATATAATATAAGTATATGAGTATTTATTAATATTTATAAAATTTTAAAATATATAATAAAATTTTATACATATAAATATTATTTAAGAATAATATTTAATACAATATGTGAATCTATAATATAAAAAATTTATCATCATTAATTAAAACAAAAATAATTTTTTTAACCAGCCGGCTCTTTCCAACCCACATCGGCTCACCGGTCGCTGGTTCAATCCAGTTTGATCCGGTCTGATGCAGAGCCGATTTTGTAAGCTGGATTGAACCGGCCATCAAAATAATTTTTTTTTATAAATTGGCCGATTCTTTCCAAACTGGACCGGTTCAACGGTTCACCGGTTGATCTGCCGGTTCAATCTGGTTTGATCTGGTTCGATGCAGAGCCGGTTTTGAAGCTTGATCGGACTGGTCACCAGACTGGTTCACGGTTGAACCGGCCGGTCTGGTCCTGTTTTTCAAAACTTTGAAAAATACTATATGTTTAGATATTAAAATTAATTTTTTTATGATAAATTAAAAATTTTAGAATTTATCCTAAGATCAGTGAATCTATATGATTTGAAAGAGTTTTTTTTTATTATGATAATTATAAAAAATTGAGTCAATTGACTATAAAATAAAGTAGAGATTATAAATAAATAGTATTTTAATTATTTATATTAAAAAATATTTAATTGTATTGATAATAAAATGATTATTTATATATATATTAAATAATAAATTTAAATAAAATATTTTTCGAAGTTGTTAATGAGAGTCTCAAATTTGAATTGGCTCTGCCATTGTTGCTTTGACTGGGTTGAAAATGCTACTCGATTCTGATATTTGCAGGTTAAGTTCTCAAGCATTAATTGGACTCCTGATGGGAAGGGATTCTTCTACGGAAGATATCCGGCACCAAAGTCAGTAGAATTCGTGATCCATGCTTTTATTTCTAATTTAGGTTTTGATACTCACAGAAATTGTATTTGATTTATTGATGTTGTCCAACAGAGGAGGGGGCAATGTAGATCCAGGGACAGAGACTGACATCAATCTTAACCATCATCTATGCTACCATTTTTTGGGGACTGATCAGTCTGAGGATGTCTTGTGCTGGAAGGATCCTGAGAATCCCACGTATATGTTTGACGCATTTGTCACCGAAGATGGGAAGGTATTATTGGAACCTGGTTTTCTTTCTTTACTAATAAGAAATCTTTAGCAATTCCCTTATTTTGTTTCATTCCTTGGTATGTTTTTCTCCAGTTGCATCAGCTTTCATGATTTGTTGATTTTGATCTGTAATTGTGCAAGCTTTTATTGATATTTTTGCACTTTATTTCATTGTGTAACATGTTTGACAAGGTTAATTAAATCCCTTATAAAAAACTACTTAGCTTATAAATGTAGTACTTTCTTCTCACTTCCTGGCATTGCTGTATTGTTCATTATTTATGTATTGTGACCAACCTTCTCACTTCCCGGCACAAGATTGCCCAGTGGATGAAGGAAGCTCTCAATCCTCACACCACACACTTCTGAGCATCCCCCTTAGAGCACCGAAGGGTTGCATATAGGTAGAAATTACCCTCTAGGTTTTCCACGATGTCATGAAGTGGCTTTTTTCTTCCATGGATTGCAAGGTAAGTGTAAGAAGCAAAAAACCTTCCAGTCTTGCTCATGAAAGTTCATATATGAACACGCTATTGTCAGCTATGCAACAACATATTCACTCATAAACTCCGAAAGATATTTAGAAATTCATGTCATGTAATAAATTCAATTGCACGAACCATCCTCCTCATAAAGAGAGATTAACCCAATAAATACAACAATTAATTTTTTTCTTATGTGATTCCTAATGTGTTTTTGCAATTTAACTTAGAAGCTAGCAATTAATATTCTAAAAATATTAGAATGTAAAGTCTTTGATTGTGCATCCTTTCAGCCTCGGCATCGTTTAATTGAATATGAACTATCTTTTATTTCTGATATTTTTTATCCATATCTCACTTGTTCAACAAATTTTCAGGCAGAAAAAAATGGTTTTGGAGATCTGCTATTATCTTTCTATGTTTTATAGCTGCCATGAAAACATACCTTGGGCTATTATGTTCCCTATTATGATATGTTGCGTTTTAGATTCATGTTCATTGCACATAAATAACCAATTTCAGTTTTATTGGTGATATACAATCTGGTTCGATGATTATGAAATTCTTTTCTGTTTTCTTGAGCTAATGGTACTGATTTGCATTGCAGTATATTACTTTAGCTATCAGTAAAGACTACGATACTGTAAATAAGTTATACTACTGCAATTTATCTGCACTTTCTGGTGGTCTTGATGTTTTGAAAGCAAGGAAAGATATGCTTCCATTTGTTAAGTTGGTTGACAATTTTGAAGCACGCTACAATGTTGTTGCAAATAATGATACTGAATTCATATTTTTGACAAATAAAGAATCTCCAAGGTATAAATTAGTCCGTGTTGATCTCAATAAACCTGAAATATGGAGTGATGTTTTGCCAGAAGACCAAAGCATTGTGCTAAAGTCAGCCTATGCTGTTAATGGGAACCAACTTTTAGTATGTTATATTAGCGATGTGAAGTACATATTGCAAATACGAGACCTAAACACTGGTCAATTGCTACATAATTTACCAATAGATATTGGAACAGTTACTGGGATCTCAGGAAAGCGCCAAGATGCTGAGATTTTCATTGGTTTTAGTAGCTTTCTTACACCAGGAATTATTTATCAGTGCAACTTGTCTTCTGAAGCTCCTGAAATGAAAGTATTCCGGGAGGCTTCTGTTCCTGGATTTAATAGAGATGATTTTCATGCTAAACAGGTAAACTTTGTATTTTCATTTTTTTTCCATTATAAACTCTCTATTTTGCCATCCTTTTCTATTTGTTTGAATAAAGATCCTCACCAATATTCAGAAGTTAAGTCTACTTGCTAAGAAGTGAGGATAATTTACCTCCTTCGTTATCTGTTTATCAGGTTTTTTTTTCTAGTAAAGATGGGACCAAGATTCCAATGTTCATTGTTTCAAGAAAAGATATCATTCTAGATGGATCACATCCAACATTACTACATGGTTATGGTGGTTTCAACCTGAACCTGACACCCATTTTTATTGAATGCCGGATTGTTTTGGCTAGAAATTTAGGTTTTATCTTCTGTATTGCAAATATTCGTGGTGGGGGCGAGTATGGAGAAGAATGGCATAAATCAGGATCTCTTTCAAAGAAACAAAATTGCTTTGATGACTTCATTGCTGCATCAGAATTTCTTATCTCAAAAGGCTATACCCATTCCGAAAGGCTATGCATTGAAGGTGGTAGCAATGGTGCACTTTTAATTGCTGCATGCATAAATCAGGTTCAACATCTAGTGCTGTTATTTCTTTTTTTATTCATACGATTCTAGTCAATAATGAGTTTTCTCTTCTATCATCTACTAATTATGCTATTCTATTTTAATTTACTTGAACATTTTGCTATGCAGCGGCCTGATCTTTTTGGTTGTGCCATTGTTCATGCTGGTTTCATGGACATGCTGCGGTTCCACAAGTTCACAATAGGTTAGTCTATCTTTTTTATTACTATTATATACCTTTTTTATTCGTCATGTTTTCTAATCTTAGTGGTTAATGCCTTGCCATTATTCAGGTCATGCAGGGACATCTGATTATGGTTGTTCAGATAAGAAGGATGAATTCCAATGGCTTTTTAAGTAAGAATTTTTTTCTTTTAAATGAGTGTGAGAAGTTTTCTGGTACTAACACGTGTATTTAATGGCGTTCTTTGGTTATCAAGCATCCCTTTTTGTGACTATTATGAAATTTGTTAGTAGTTTCTATGGATACATAAACAACACATGACATAATTAGTATAATGATCCATTTTCTCTGTCAATTCTATACACTTATTTTCATTTGGTATCCGTGCTTGCACATTCATACTGTGCATCAAATTTGTATGTACGTAAATAAATATTTGATTAGCAGACCATTTTAGAGCCACCAGTTTCTCCTCTTAACCAAGGACATAGCTTGCACTTTGCAACTTTGATGGGTGTTAAAGCAGTTGATTTCTAATTGGAAAATTTGCATGCTTTACTAATTGATGAGAATGATTCTCTGGATTGTCTGGAAAATGACTGTTAGACTTTATTTGAGATAACTTTCTTACTGCTTTACTTTTTAGATCGCAATCATAACTTTTATTTAGCCACTGCTTTTTCATTGTTTTCAATAAATTTCTTTGCTATGAAGTTGCTTTCTACATCAGCTTTCAAAAAAGTTATTTTCTCTACAGTAGCTTTGTAATCGAATTTATAAAAAGTTGTAGTCGTCTCAAATGGACCTTTATTAGGACATAATGGAGAAAATTTATTTATGTACATGACCTCATCTAGTGGGATAAAAACTTGTTATTGTTGTTGTATTAACTTATGAGAATGACTCTCTGAGTTGTTAGAAAGTTGGCAAGCTAACAAACTTTCTTCTTTTTTGATTTTTGGCTTGGGAAAACCCATCTCTATCATCCATCGCTGACTCCCTTCTTCTATTGTATGCATGACCCTACCACAAAATTATGGACTACACGTAAAGCTTCTTTCATTTTTTCTCTTTTCAAATTAAGTGTTATGTCAAGCCCACATAGTTGTGTCATAATTGAACATTGATTATTATGCTTTCAGTCATGATTCTCTTTAAAGGAGTGTGGGCTATGAAAAATGCTCATAAGTTCATGATGTGATCCATTTTCTTCATCCCCCTTATGGAGTTTTAGGAAAGGATTGCAACATAACATTTAGTTTCAAAGACAAACTAAAACAAAATCTTAGAGTTTTTCTTGGATAACTGATTAAGCTTATCGAGGTTTATTTTAAGTCTTACAAGTCAAAGTTTTTCATAGGCTTAACCCACCATAATTACTTATATCTTATGCCCTTGAGAACACCCGATTAAGGATATTATTGTGCTTTGGATTGGTTGGAAGATAAGTTTGTATTGGGGCTTAATAAGGGATGGAAGGTTAATCCAATCAATATCTTATGATTCCATCATTATGAATCAACTTAATGGACATGGTCTACCGACAACGGATGGTCGGTAGGCCATATTGTGTAGGAAGTTTGATTAGCTGCTATATGTTGCTTCCTATCAAATATCTTGAGTAGATTGGGATGGTCGTATGTTAAGGTTTATATCCCTTTAAAGTGAGGCCCAAAGTTGGTTATGAACGAAAAAGGGTGTGTGGGTCTCCGAAAGGAAAACTACAAGCGGGGGTTAGAATGCAAATGGTACGATCTCACTATCCCAAAGAACAAAATTGTCATAGACCTTTACACTCTACACAAGTAGTCCAATGTAAGAGCATATAGATTATAGAATTACATATATGATTATTCATTGAAAATAACATCTTTCATCGTACATCTTGATAGATAATAATATAGATAATTCAATAGCATGAGATTTTATCCATTCGGTACATCAACTAAAATGAGGTTTATTTGATGTGGGTGTTGGTTTCTCATGGGCGCAATCCCCTATGGTTAATTATATCTTAGGTCTTAACTTAAGAATACTCTCGATTAGGAATGCTATTTTATTCTCTTCTTGGGTTGGTGCGTAGTGGGATTCCTAGATTATTCTAATCCAAATGGGATAAACTCTTCTCTTTATCTTTAGTGAGGATTAGATATTTTAAATGTATGAAGATTTTATTAAAAATTTGAGTTTAGAAGTTTAAAAATTAATTCGTTATTTTAGAAGAAATTATATATTCAAAATTTATTAAGAATTAGAGAAGACACACTGGGGGATGTATAATCAGGACTTATGTCTTCCTTGAGTGGACAGCCAGTTAACATCCTAGAAATCAATCAACGTCCTATATATGCAAGATAGGATGACTCTATCATAAAGAGTCAATGATTTTAATTCAGAAATTTAAATCAGGGCTATTCAAAATATGCAAAGGAATATAGCTAACGCCATTTATGATGTTTGAAATAAATTCATAAATAAAAAATTTTATTCATTTACTTGAAACATAAATAATCATATGCTCTTGCTGTAAAAATAAGGTGGCTAAGCTCAGGTTAATTTCTTTCATGTGTAACTTCTAGCTATTAATGTCACCTGTTTACTTGATTGGACAAAGTCATTTATTCATCCAGGTGCACTTAAGCTTGGTTTAGATTCTTTTGAGTGAGGTTGGATCCTCAATTTAAGGCTTCAGCATAGCCAAGTTGAATGGACTCTGACACTTCATAGCACCGAATCAGATGAATTGATGAATTAATAGAGTAGGCCTTTATAAATTTATATGATGCTTAAGCAATTTATAATTATGTTTAGCCTCGATGGATTTTTGTTAGACTTGATAAACTAGGTCAATCATTTGAACGAATTGATTTTAGGTTTCAAATTGATTTTAGGCTTGAGCAAATATATTGAACTCGTCTTGATTTTAGGTTTGAGCAAATATATTGAAATCGAATGGAATTGTGCTTTGTTCTTGTGATTGAACTATTCTTGAATTATTTCAAACAATTTTGAATGAATTTGCAAAAGCTTGAGAATTTGTTAGCCTGAGTAGAACCTAATTAAGCTCGAGCATAGTCGATGTAAATTTAAGACAATCTAATGAGAATTCGAGCCTATAGAATTGATGCTTCTCAAAGAATTTTTGGACGTGAGCAAGGTCTATGAGCTTTAGGTGATGTATGTTTTTCATAGTGAGAAAATTTTTAGTTATATTTATGCGCGTAGATCACTCAAATAGCATTGACTGCCAACTGCCCCAGTACCATATTGAGGTATTTGAATATAATAGAACTTTGTGGAAATAATCATTCAAGAAAATTAACCAGTTTTTATTGGAAAAAATATCATACAAAAGATGATGTGTTCTGCCAATGCAATTTGGTAAGCATGCAACCCAAATGAAACTAGTTTATAAGTATTTTGTTGCTTACGCATTATATTCTGTGGCCTCACTTGTGCCAATCTCTGTAGAAATACATAACCCTAAATGCCTTGAATAATTATATTGGCTAAAAACTTACATGATTCGACTTACATTTTGGTGATTAGCTTATAGATTGGCTAAAAACTTGCGTGATTCAAATTACATTTTGATGATTAGCCCATTCTTAACCATTACTGAGAAAGTTTCTTAAATATGAGTTTTCACTTTGCTCAAAGCTTTTTGCAAGTTGGAAGTTTTTGAACCTCCTCATTATGTCTAATTTTCTAATGCATATTATGTTGCAGATACTCACCACTTCATAACGTGATTAGACCATGGGAGAAATCTTCTGATTCATCTAGTCAATATCCTTCAACCATGCTGTTGACAGCTGATCATGATGATCGTGTAGTGTCACTACACGCATTTAAATTTTTGGCAGTAAGTATTCATTCTTTTGAATCTCGTTTCCTTTTCTGCCATATTTTAATTTGTTTCTTAGCCAAAAATAATGAAATATTTATCTCCTCTAATGTCTGAAGACCATGCAATACATACTCTGCACGAGTCTGGAGAATACTCCACAGAAGAATCCTATCATTGCTCGCATTGATCGCAAGGATGGTCATGGAATTGGTCGATCTACCCAGAAATTGGTTTGTATATTTGACCTGCTTTATATTGTTATGCCTCTCGATTTTACTTGTGGCCCTTTTTATTATGAATGATCTTATCTGGTTTTATTGTAGATTGATGAGGCTGTTGATTGTTTTGGCTTCGCTGCGAAAATGATGGGAGTTTCTTGGAACGATTAGTTTTGTTTCATTAGAATCAACCCACAAAAAATTCCGAAAATCTTATCTTTCAACTCGGCCTTGCCGAATTTAGACTTCATTTGGTACAGCTTTATTAGCCTTTTATAAACAAAAAAAATTGTTATTTTATATGTTTGTCATACATTTTGTTTATTATTGCTGTAGAAAAATCAAATAAAGTGACAAATGGGGAAATTGTTTTGAAGGAAATGCTTGTCTTTCAGAAAGTCAGTTGAGTGTTTATTATCGAAAGCAAAATTAAAGACGCTTCTTTTTGTTTGATTTTGTTGTTGGAAGACCTTTTCATTGAATAGAATCCGCACTCAAGCGTGCTATTATTCTTTAAAGTTATAATTTTGATAGAGCAAAGTGGAGGACTATTTCTGTAGGGAATGCAACTGTTCTAATCTGTTGGTTGAAAGTTTAACCTTTTAATTAAGAGGTCTTTAATTTAAAATTTGTATGGGTGATGTGCGTGAATTATTAATTTAGGATATATTTGATATTGTTGTAGCTTTTTATGAAGCTGATTGTGAAGTTGTTATGAAAAAATTAATTTAACTACTTTCATTATAAGTAGTAGTAGTTTATAGTATAAATTTTTAAAAAACAATGAGATAGTAACAGAAAAGTAATAATCAAATGAAATTATAGTTGTTATCGAAAAGTCAAGTAGCTAAAAAATTATCTCAAATAGACTCTAATTCTTTTCAATCCTTAAGAAAAAATTTGACAGATAAGTTATATTTAAGGGTTTATTTGATTTGATGATATTGTATACTATTATATAGCTACAAGCTAAAAAAATTATGCTTAAATTATATTATAGCATTACATAGAGTTTCTCATATTGAGATAAAATAAATTTTGAATTTTGTTTGTTTAGATTATAATTTTTTTAAAGGATGTTTGAGTGCTGTAATTTAATTAATTATTAAAAGAAATATTTATGAAGGCTACCGCCACAAAAAAAAAAAGAGGCAATGTTAAAACCTCAATAGAATCGCAACTCAACATTGCAAATAGTGATTGGGGGCTACTGCTCTCATTATAAGATTATCAATTTGAAACTTATGCATTTAAGTATATATTTGAGAGTTATTTTATTAGCAATCACCCTAGCATAAACTTGTCATTAGGGGGTGCCAAAAGAGAATGACGGGTCGGATTCATGTCTAACTTGAAATTAAGTCAACTCGAATATAGTCAATCTAAAGCTAACCCAAGTCAAAAAGATGAATCCAAATTGAGTCAGTAGCAACCCATTTTGGTTTTTTTTCTTATAATTTATCAACGATAAAGTTTATATTATTTGATAAAAAATAAGAAGATCGTACCAACAAACAAATAAATTTAAAGAAAAAAAAAATTAAATCGGTCTTTTTTTTTAATCAAATGCTAGTTTGTGAATCAATCCGAACCAGACTTGTTTAATAACGGATCAAAATTCTAAATCCGGATACAATCCTTTTATCAAACAGATCAGAATGGGACATTTATCAACACCCCTTCTTCCCATCACAGAAATTTTAAAGAAGAGAAAAAATTAGCCAAACAAGATCTTAATTACTATTTGAAACAGAACATTGAAAAATCCCACCTTTTCAAAGAAAAAAAATATATTTTGCATTGTAAAATAAGCAAAATGCTTTCAATCTCAAATCACAAATTCTTGTGGATTCCACTGCAACCAGCAAGCCAACTCATATAGGCTGGACCAGCGACCACTAATGGCTACAACAGAATGGCAACATCATTACTACATCCGCAGCTCGCTCTTTCCTTTTCATGTAACTGACGACCTCATATATTCTCTTAAACATATCTATAATTTCTTATTATTTTCTAAAACAAATTTTTAATATTTTTTTTTAACTTATTTGAAATTTTTATATAAAAAAATAATAAAAAGTTATTCCAAATAAAATCTGAATTCATATATTTCATCCATAATAACTTGAAGCTTCTTTGATTTCCCGCATGACATTAATGATTTTGCTCAATACTTCCATTTAGCTCCAGCATTAGAGCCTCTTTTTCGATATATAAAATTAATAAAAAAAAAATATTATTATGTATTTATCTAATAATAATTTTAATAGATAGAAAAATCTATTACAAAAAGTTCTCTATCTCTCTCAAAAAGAAAAGGAAAAGAAAAAGATGTAATTCAATTAAAATAAGAAAAAAACCATTTATGTTTAGGGCTGTAAATGAACCGAACGTTCGACGAGCTGTTTGTGGCTCTGCTCGATAAGAGCTTCTTGGTGTTCGTTTGATAAAGTAAATGAATTAGTTTGACTACTTTTGATAAATGCTCGATAGATAAATAAATGAGCTTGACAATAATTGGTGTTCGATTCGTTTATGTTCATCAACAATATCATTTAAAGCTCACGAATAAGCTGGTTAAGAAACTCAATTAGAATTTGAATAAGAAGCTCCATTAGAGCTCAATCAGAGTTTTGAAAATAAGTTTGAGAAGCCTACTAGATTAGAAGTTCACGAACCCGATCCTGCTCTGTACACTTCGCTCCAGCTCTTCAGCTCATGAACCTGATTGTCCGATCCCGCTCTACGCTCTTCGTTTCAACTCCTGCTCTAGGGGTGTCAATATTTGACATGACTCAAACATCTGACTAAAAAATTATGGGTTATGATCAACCCATTTCACAAACGGGTCGGGTTCGTGTTCCAAAATTTTGACCCATTTGAAAAAAGGGTCGGGTCCAGGTCAACTTCGGGGTCAACCTGCTAACTCGAAGTTGACCCTGACTGACTTTAACCCATCTCTTGCTAAGGCGCTAACCCACTTGCCTCTCTGCTTCAATGCGTTCGCAGTTCACACACCTCATAAAAGCCAGCCTTAGCTCCTGCTCCTCTCTTACGTCGCTCGTGCCCAAACAAGTTCCATACGTAGCTTATCACACCTTAGAAGCACCCTGAGGTCTTCGATGGCCCGATCCCTCTCTTCCTCATTAGTGGCCAACAACTAATCCTCACAAGACCCCTCTGCCTCTAGCCTCCATTTGAACTCGGGCTGAATCTGACGCCGTCTCCTCTCCCTCTCCCTTCTCTAGACTCCCACCGCCGCTCCTGAAGCCAACGGCACCGCCTCTTTGCCGTAGCTAGCACGTCGTTTTTTTGGCAAAATTCCATAAGTTGCAACATTTCGTGTCGGGTCGGGTCCGAGTTGCATTTTTCTGATATGTTTGTAAAAACATATCTGATTCGGGTAGTGTCAAACAGTAGCGCGTTAACGGCTGGTTCGACCAAAACTTGACCCATAAACCGATTTTGACACCCCTATTTGCTCTCCAGCTCCCGAATTCGCTCGATTGGACACTCACGAACTCAATCCCTCTCTAGCTCAGTGCCCTCTGCTTTTATTTAGTCCCACACCATGCAATGCAAGTTGACAACTTAATTTTGCTCTATAAAATGAAAAATATTGGGACTACATATGAAAGATGGGCGTGGCTCGTTCGTAGGCTTGAATTAAGCTTGAATATAGGCTCGTTAAAAGGCTTGAGGATGAACATGAACATGAGTTGAGCTCAAACAAGAGATTTTTATAGGAGCTTGAGCTTAAACAGGTATAAAAAAAAGCTCGAATTTTTTTGAGCCGAACTCGAACATGATCTTAGGAAATTAACTCTAGCTCAACCAAGTCAAAGCTTAGCTTGGCCCGGCCCAATTAATTTGTAGCCCTATTAATTTTATTTAAAGAAGTTGCAATTATTTATTTTTTAAAATTTATTAGAAATTATTAGATTTATTTTGAAAATAATATTATATATATAAATTTATAAATAAAATATTTTTTTTTTTAAATTCAACATATCAATATATCATTATAATTTATATCAAAATATTGAGATATAAGGGTCAAAAACGGGTCAATCTCGGGTTTTCGGGTCAAAAATGAGTTTTCGTGTCACTTTCGGGTCAATTTCAGGTTGGCGGGTCAACCCGAACCCGACCCGATTTTTAAAACGGGTTGATTTCATGAACCCGAACCCGACCCGTTTCGGGTTTGGGTTGACCCGAACCCGGATTTTTCCGGATCTGATTTGGGTCGGGTTTCGTGTCGTGTCAAAAATTGACACCCCTAACTCCGTCGGCCCGCCTGGCCGCTTAGCCGTGCCCCGCGCGCGCCATGATCTCATCTGCCCGTCACGCGCGCGACATCCTCCTCTGTTTCCCCTTCCTTAAATCCCGCCCAAGGCTTTTAAAACCGGACCGGACCGGCCGGTTCAACCGGACCGGTCCGGTTTTAAAAGCCTTGATCCCGCCACCCCCTCTCACGCTTTGCACACGTGCTAAGACCCGGTTTACCCATTTCTTCCTCCTCACAACGCCCGACTCCCTTCTCCTCCTTAATCGTTTCGTCGGCCGCCGACATGGGTTCCCTCTCCAACCCTCTCTCACCGCTGCACTACCCACTGGCACGCCGCGACTATTCCATCGTTGACGACTATCACGGGGTCCTCGTTTCCGACCCCTATCGCTGGTGCGTGTTATTCAAATGATCTCTTCCTTCTTCCTTCATAAATGAGACGGTTTTGGTCATGCTTTTTTGTTGCTGGTAAGCAAAGGCTGGAGAATCCAGATTCGGAGGAAACGAAGGCGTTCGTGGAGGTGGAGGCGGCGCTTACGGATTCGGTTCTGGCGGAGTGCGGGGAAAGGGAGCGACTGCGCGAGCAAATGACCAAGTTGTTCGACCACCCACGGTACGAAACTCCCTTCAAACGGGGTGGGAAGTATTTCTATTTCCACAACTCCGGCCTTCAGGCGCAGAGCGTTCTGTATGTCCAGGTATTGTAGAAATGATTTGATTCCGTCTTCAGCCCAGCTTATGTGCGAGGTTCTTGAGATTTGGATTTTGGTTGCAGAGCGATTTGGATTCGGAAGCAGAGGTTTTACTCGATCCGAGTGCACTCAGCCAGGATGGGACGGTGGCTCTTAGCACTGTTTCGATTAGCAGGGATGGAAAGTATTTGGCATACGGGCTTAGCTTGAGTGGGAGCGATTGGGTTACCATTAAAGTAATGCGGATCGCTGACAAGATGCCTGAGCCTGATACAATATCATGGGTAAGAGGAGAATTGACGTTTCGTTTTATTTACTATTTATTTTTATGTTTGAATCCTTGCTTTGATTGGGTTGAAAATGCTACTTGATTCTATTATTTGCAGGTTAAGTTTTCAAGCATTAGTTGGTCTCATGATGGGAATGGATTCTTCTATGGAAGATATCCGGCACCAAAGTTAGTAGAATTCGTGATTCGTGTTTTCATTTCTAATTTAGGTTTTGAAACTGACAGAACCCGTATTTAATTTGTTGATGTTGTCCAACAGGGAAGGGGGTGATGTAGATCCAGGGACAGAGACTGACATGAATCTTAACCATCAGCTATGCTACCATTTTTTGGGAACTGATCAGTCTGAGGATGTCTTGTGCTGGAAGGATCCTGAGAATCCCAAGTATTTTTTTGACACAATTGTTACTGAAGATGGGAAGGTATTATTGGAGCCTGATACTCTCTCACTACTTAAAAGAAATCTGTAGCAATTCCCTTATTTCGTTTCATTCCTTGGTATGCTTTTCTCCTGTTGCTTCAGCATTCATGATTTGTTGATTTTGATCGGTAATTGTCCATGCTTTTAATGATTTTTTTACACTGTATTTCATCGTATAACATGTTTGACAAGGTTTATAAAATTCCTCATAAAAAAAATACTTAGCTCATAAAAATAGTACTAGCTTATCATTTCTTATACTATTTCCCTAAATACATCTTCTGTGAACTGAATATTTGTCTAATTTGTTCTGCATGCGCTTTAGTTGGAAAGAGTATTCAAACATTGTTAGACATTATTAAGACTAACTTAATACTATTAAATTATTTGTATATATTAAAGGGTTATCTACACAGTAACTTAACCAATTGCTTTCAAGTGGCTTGTGCTTGTGCTTTTGAGTTATGAATTATGATAATGGAGAGACATCACTAGGATGAATTGCTCAAGTTAAGTTTTATTCATAAGATTTGATATATTAAGCTTATAACCTTCAATGCTATTAGGATAGAAGATGCAAATGCGGAATACCTTATTTAAATCTATGGATAAACGATAAGAGAAAAGAAAAACAAAACAATATAAGAGATCATGATATTTTTCAGTGGAAAACCCAATTGGGAAAAAGTCAATGGCCAATCCAAACCAAAGTGCACCAATGTACATTGTAATGGGATTAAAACTATGATTTCCCTGTTGAATTTCTTAGCAAATGGAGGATTACAGGCAAATTGTTCTTCACTAAGATGTTGATAACATGAAGAACTAACTGACAACTTTGATCAAACTTTCTTTGGACACATCTTGCTTGGACTTTGTTAAGACTTTGTCATGATATCTAGCTCATTTTTATCCAAATGGATTTTCAGCAGCTTCAAGATCTTCTAAAGCACATCCTAGATCCACTACTATCTAAACTCAATATACTTGGACTTCCAGTGGAAATTGATTTTTTTTTCCTAGGAAGATAACACTTTGACTGTCACAATTTAGTACAACAATTATATTTTAAATCATATTTTTCAAAGAACCTTTTTATCCATTACAAATACCTTCAACCTTTAATAATTGCAATATACTCTGTGTCAATGGTCGATAAGGCAACAAATTTCTGCAACTTGAGTTGCCATGATACAGCTCCCCCTCCAAAAGTTCACTAAATCTACATTAATGTATCCTTCTTGCACCAATCCAGCTTTTCAAAAGTACAAACTGAACATCGATATGTCTTGAAGATAGTGAAACGCCTACTTAATAGCTACCTCATGCTCTTTCATTAACTTTGCAAAGTAGCACTAATGGCACCAATTGCATGTGCAATGTTCAACCTCATACGAACCATAATAGGTATTTTATGTTGCAAAAGAGCAAGAGCTTTCTTCCCTTATTCCTTGTTTGAAGGACGTTGATAGGAATCCAGCTTGAAGTGGTTTTAAATGGAGTGGCGATGTTGACCTCTACAGCACATCGAAAAAAAAAAAATCAAATTAAAAATGCATTCTTTGTCATACCTATCAAAGCCCATACACAAATCCTGCTAAAATAGCTGCTCTAGTTGTATCTACAATGCCCCATGCCCTATAGCGCCGAACTGTCACTTCGTAGGATTTCCTGCTCACTTCGATCCGACTCCATACTCGTTGATAAAACGAGAGCCAATGGGCTTTCTGTCTCTTCTTTTCTTCCACACACGCGAAACTCCCGCATCCATCCCACAGCCGAACCCGTCGCTGCCTTCTGATTTCTCCAAGCATACAAACTGACGCCTCTTTCGACGCCATTCTTTTGTTGGATCGGACGAAGAAAGAAGGCAGGAGCTTGCTAGTTTAGAAGGTAGCATCTTTCTTACCTTTCGCACGCTTCTTCGGCCAAATCCTGTAGGTTTGTCAAGCAAAAAGAGAGAAAGAGACAGAGAGAGTTAGAGATTTCTCTCTAACCTAACCAAACTCCTCCTTCTCGTTCTCTTCTTGTAGCCAGAGCCAGGACCCAACCCTACCTCCTACGACCGTCTCCCCCATCCCGTCGCCTTAAGTGTCGAACCCCACCCAAATCGAAGCCTCACCTAGCCGATCCCTCCATAGCCGACCTCTTAAGACCCACAATCCAGTCTTCTGCTCTCCTCAAGCCTAAGAAGCTCCCATCCGACCCTGTCTAGCCGACGCCTCCTCTCTGCCCGATCTCCTTGTCTGGTTCGCAAAACATATCAAGCCCGAACCCTTTCTTATCCTCAGTCAAACCCAAGTGACCCCCATCCGAGAGAGAGAGGAAGACGAAAAAAAAGAGAGTAGAGCTTCCAAAAGAAAAAAAAATGATAGATTTAAAAAAAAAAGGAAAAATAATGTTGTCTCGATTTTTGTACCCTTCACCTGGCGGTCGCAAAGGTATAACCCCTCTAAACCCTGAAACTCTGAGAACCCACCTTTAACGTTTGCAGCACGATAAAATAACCACCTATACACGCTTTTGTTTGCGGGTAGGAGGAAGTGCTTCACGGTGCTCTCGACGAAGCGGATAATCACTTAAATCCCATTTTTACATTCGCGGCGCACCAGAAAATCGCCTATACACGCTTTTGTTGCGCGTGGTGGGATGAGAACCCGGTGTGACGCCTACGGCGATGCAGGGTTATTTATAAGTAGCCTTGAGCAGAGGAAAGCCAACAGCCTTTTAAAACAGGTGCCCTCAAAGACCCCATACACGTTTTTATTAGTGTGGTAGGAATGAAGACACGGTTGCAGTGTCCATGGACATCTATCATACACGTCTTTATTGTGCATGGTGGGAAGGCACAATTTCTCGTAGTTTATCCTGAACGGGGGGAGACTGTAACATTAGTTTTGCTCCAGTATCGTCCGGGCCGATCGTGGATCGTCCCGGGACGATCAGTTGAAGTTTTGTTACAAAATGTGTACAGAAGTTACAGGAAAGTTTTCCTCCCAGTATCGTCCGGGCCGATCGGGGATCGTCCCGGGACGATCAGAGGGACGAGACGATCAGAGCAATGCAAAAGACAGAGAGTAGGGGTTTTTATCGTCCGAGAAAATTAATTATCGTCCTGAGAAATCGTCCCAGAACAAAGTGATTTTGTTCAGATCGTCCTGACGATCGTGCGATCGGCCGGGCCGATCTCAAGTTTATTTAATGAAAATCAGCTCGTTTTGAATAGAGAGAAAATCAGATTTTTATAAAATATCATTTGAGGAGAGAGAAAGTCGAGGGCAAAAGAGAAAAAGTGGATTTTTGGGCTACGCCGGTCCGTTTCCGTCCGTCGAGACAGTTCAAGAAATTGGTGTACGCAAGGTAAGACACATTCTGCCTTTCTCAATTTTCAGAACGGTGAAGTTTGAACGATTTTTCTGTCCGGATTTCGTTTTCGTTAGCGAATTTCGTCCGTATTTTTCGATTGGTTCAGTTTTTACCGCGTAACTTTTGGTATGTTTCTGAGGTGCTGAGTGCGCACGTTTTAATTATTTTCTGGAGAATTTTGACCGGATAGTTTTGATTCGGCGGTTTTTTCTTTTTGACTGTAATTTCTGATGATGTCTAAATTGTCTGTGCAGTAGAATGAAAGTCTTATAATGTTGTTGTGAATGTTTGTGGTAATTTGGTAAATTTCTGAATCTGTGAATTGTGTAAAATTCGTATACTGTCGTTATGCCGCTGGATTTTTGTACGATTTCTGAAATTGTCTGGATTTGCTTTGAAATGACATGATATGACTGTATGCTATGAAAAGGGAGTTATAAGGGGTCAGGATCCTGTGAGATCCGTCTGTGTCAGGGAAATCTGAATGAGCTCTGAAATCTGAAAACAAGTTCTGTTCCGGATCCGATGATAAGTTCTGTTCTGGTGCCATGAGCATAAAGGGAGGCATAAGGGGCCAAAATTCGAGAGATTCTGTCAGTGTCTGGGAAGGGAGGCATAAGGGGCCAGAATCGTTGAGATTCTGTCAGAGTCAGGGAATATGTCCTGACTTTTGATATGTTCTGAATTGATATAATTTTGGATATCCGCACGATTTTGATATGATTTATGATTCTGATACGATTCTGTTCTGTTTTGATTTGACCTGATCTGTTTGATTCTGTTTTGATTCGATATACGAATCTGTTGATCTGATTTCTGTACGGATTTTTGTCTAATGTGTTTGATGTGAATTCTGAGGATTTTGATTGGAGGTTTGATGTCTTGCTGAGCTGTTGTAGCTCATCCTTGTTTTCTGCGTGGTTTTCAGGTTCTGGGAAAGGGAAGGAAGTCTTGGAGTAGGAGTTCAGAGTCTGATCTGTTATAGGTATTTTGTACTTTTGATTTTTGTACAGTCATGGCTTTTCTGTTCTGTTTTCTTTCTGTCTGAAAGCCATGAGCTGTATTTGTATATGATTCTTTTGAGGAAGAAAAAGATAGATGATCGGTTCCGCTGCATTTTGATGTTTATAATAGCTCTGTGTGTCTGTTTCTGTGGGTAAATGTTTGGAAGAAAGTTCTGAAACAAATTCCAAAGCCAGATCATGGAATCAGTTCAGTCAGTTTGAGTTTGGGCACGACCCGATGCGAGCGGGATCCGTCCCGGTCGGGTTGGGTCGTGACAGAGACGCCCTGTCGAAATTTGTACTTATGAGGGACTTTACTTGGCTTGAATTGAACAAAAACTACTTGGGACTTATGAGCTTAATTTGGATAGCAGCTAACTTGGAGCGAATGCAAAGGACCTTTACTCAATTCAAATAATAAATGAACTTAACTTGAACCTAAACTAGAATTTAAATGAACCCCAAAAAACTTGAACTTCAATTGAGTTTGAACTCAAGAAGACCACAAGGAACTCAAGCATGAACTAGACTTAAACAACAGAACAAAGAACTTGACTCAAACTGACTTGAGCTGAACTCAATCGAGTAACAATGGATGATTTTCTTTGAACTTGAATTGAACAACAAGGAGCTTGAACTTGAAAGTGATACAAGGGACTTGGTTGAACTACAAAAGACTACAGGGGGCCTGAACTGAAATTGAATGCAAAGAACTCGAACTGAAAGAACTACAGGGAACTTGCAAAATTTAGACTTGAATTGGGATCAACGATAAACCAAACTTGAACTCGAATTAAGATGACAACAAATTAAAAATACACTTCAAAATTAAAATCCTAATTGGTGAAATAACAAGATCCAAATTAACTGCGGAAGAACATATACAAAACTTGCAGTGAATAGGGAAGACTTGCAAACACTACTTGCTTATAAATAGTGATGAATTGTAGACAACATAATCAGACATCTTGCGAACTACATAGCAAGGGGCAGTGAGCATGGCAAGAGACTACAATCAACAATGGTCAACATACAACTGAATACATCGATCTTCTACGACATCAGACTGGTGTGTAGTGAACATGACAGTAGCATGTGGATGACAAGTGGATGCAACCAAGCAATGAAATTGAAGTCAATGATAGTCGGTAGAATGATCTTGCAAGAAAAATACATTAGTTATTATTACATCCATCGGATAACACTAACAAAGGGTTATATGTGGTGGAAGATATTACAATTTGCCCACAAGTGACCCTAGCAGAATCATCATACAACATCCTTAGTAGAATATAGAAAGAATTATGGATGAATACGAATGTCTACTAGTAATGATAAAGATCTACAATACATATAATCTCTCTACGAATACAGATGTATGTACAACATGCTTCCTGTGGGTAGATGTAGAAAGAATTCAGTAAATGCAGTATCCTGTTGTCAGTTTCAGTCGGCGAATGAATATATCTACCTGCAACAGCAGCGGATGTATTGTAGGGATCAAAGACCACAACAAAATGTATAAAGAATCCAACAAATGCAAATATCCACATACCTTTGTAGGAGACCCGTTGTGTACACGAAATGCCATTTATGAACAAAATGCCAGATGAATACAACAAATGTAAATGCCTACGGACCACTGAAAGAAACCAGTTGTGCACCTAATAAGCCACCCACAAGAAAGATACAAAGGAGTAGTAGCAAATGCCAACATCTATCATCAACAGTAGAAGATTCGTTAATGCACTACAACCCACCCGTAGAAAGTAATAAGCAGTGCATGACAGTCTACCTGCATGAAACAAACAGATAACCAGTACGACGTTACACCACTGGATCCGCAATCTCCATGCAAACGGACAGAAGATGTTTACATATATTTCAAAGTATCCCCTCACATGCATCGTAATTTGTATACACATAGATACACAAAAAGGGTAAATGTAATCAAACACCCGCATGGGCCCCGACAAGCGTGTTATAAGAACACACGTAATGTATAGGGATGCTGCGCGGGTCAATAAATTTGAACCCGATCCTCCTAAATAGATAAATAAGAGCCAACAAAGTTTAACAAATAATTATAAAATGCCCCCAAACACCTGCATGAGCCCTGGTGTGCGTGTTTTAGATACACACACGAAGTTTAGGGATGCTGCACAGAGGGATGCTGCACAGGTTAATAAATGAACGTAATTCGAGCCCGATCATTCTATATGGATAGATGAGAGTCGACACGGCTCGAACTATCAAACACATACCGTCAGGTAATGTTTTAAATTTACGTATTCGGGTATTGAGGCGTTTTTCGTTCATGAGGCGAGGCGTAAGCCTCAAAATCAAAAAATTGCATAAACAGAAAATGATAAATTTTGTATATAGTAATGAGTAAATAATATATAAAATATAAAAATGCACAATATATGAAGTGAAATCAAAATATCCAAATAATAAAACAACATGAAATATAGTTCAACTCAAACTCCATCTTTCCCAAATCACAGCATTCTTTTCATTAACATATAAGAGTTATTTTGAGCGATAACGGAACAAAATTTTATTGTAAGAGTTTTTTTGAGCGATATCGAGCGGTACTGGCTCGGTATTGAGCATGTACCTAGTGGTACCGATCATGTACTGCTCAGTACCGAGCATATACTTGCTCGGTACCAAGCGGTACTGGCTCGGTGCCGAGCACTTTCCTAGTGGTACTGAGCATGTACTGCTCAGTACCGAGCATAATTTTTAGAGGCGGACGCCTCTTAACAGTGAGGCGAGGCGCGCCTCAGTAAACTTGAGGCGTATGCCTCAAATCTTGAACTCATTGCGTAGGCTTTGAGGCTTAAATGGATGAAATTGTGCTGAGGCGCGCCTCTTATTGCGCAATTTTAAACCATGTTGTCAGGGTGTCTACCAAAATATATGTTTTATACATTCATATAAGGCCTTCAAGGCCTTCAATAAAGAAAATTCATTAATAAAGGTATAAAGCATATGAAACTTGATCACATATCAGCAAGTTGATAGGTCAACAAGGTTTAGTCAATGAATGACCCCATACACCCCGATGATGAACGTGTTGATTGAAGATCTCAACCAAAGGGGTTAATTTCAAATACTTCAAAATGCCCTCAAATTTTCACAAAATTCAAATATTTTTAAATGACCTCAAAGTCACCCCGATGATGGCCGTACTTAATGATAATCTCAACAAGAGGGATTAATTTCAAATATTTCAAAATGCCACTCAAACACTCACCAAGTCCAAAATCCAAAAATGTTTAAATTTTGAAATTAATCATCAATCACTTAAAGTAAAATTCATCTACCATCCACAACAATTTACTGGGGTGGACAAATTAAAATTTACTTCAGCTCATATAGAGCTAATGCCTAGTCGAAAGTATCACTAGGATACATTCTCAAATAATCTTATGTTAATAAGGACGTGGTACATGTTCTCTGACCGGTAGTTTTGTCGCTAAATGACACTGCGGGATAAACGGTTATGACCTGAGACCCTCTGAACCGAGTGATTTTGCCGCCTAATGGCACCACGAGATAGTGGTTATGGCTAGAGCCAATACGCTCCTTAGTGGCATCAAATTTTTGAGCTATGAATCAATAGGATATGATTGATATGACACAAAGCCTTCTGTTAGTTAAGGTGAATTCAAATTTGTCCCCTTAGACAAGCATTCCCCCCAAGTCTACAAAGTACCCGTGGATGCCAACAAGGATCCTTCTTTTAGGTTGGGTTGACTACTTCCTTTGATTAAGTAGACCAGGGGCCACGATGGCCCTGGATGACGGAATCATGGGATCTTGAACGGGTCTATCATCCATTTCCCTACCATCTGCTTTAAATGCAAGATGATGAAATTTCTAATTTTAAATATCAAACTTTTCATATTTTCAAATTCTCAAGCCCATACTGCTACTATACGCTTGATACTACGTATCCATAGATACAACATATCTGATTGACGACTAGCCTTAATCGAAAGTTCTCTCTCGTTATCGTGAGGGGTAATTAACTATATGGGCTTGCGCCTATAGGAAACTAGAACTCAGATCATAAAGTCCTTGCAAAATGAGGGCGAAATTTCTGGTTACTATCTTATCTACAAACAATATGCCTTCCCAAAATTTACCTCGAAACTTAATTCGTTACAACTCCCCTGAAGAAAAATAGCAACAAGCGGGTAGAGGCTCGGGCCGAATTTTTGAAGCACATAGGCGACAAGATTGGGTTTATTCACATTAAACCTCTTAAGCATATTCTTCATCTAAATCGTCTAAGATAGCCCTAATTTTATCATTCTTTTATGACGATAGATCTTCATGCTAAGAATTTGTGATGTAGAAATATATGCTTTAAAAAGATGAAATAAGAATTTGCACAATTTCTTGAATTAAGCACGTACGGTTACCACTATTAGCAATCAAAACGATGATAGAAAACAAAAGAGGGGTGCCTACATTTAGGCTAAGCCATATGTCAAATACTTGGAGATTCAAAACAAGTAGAAATTCAATCACATGCAAAGTAAATAGCTTTCAACAAAAATTCCTAATCTAACAATAAGATTAGGAGCAAATAAAGTGCACTCAATCCTACGTTTACTAAGCTTTGGCAACAGCGAAACAAAAGTCCTACGTTTACTAAGCTTAGGCAAAGGTGAAACTCGCCTCCTTATGAATCTCCATCACCTACAAGATTAGGGAGATTAGAAAAGTAAATAAAAATGGGAAGAAGTTCACCCAAAGGAATATGTTGAACAAAGCTCCAGTGTGGTGTTTATATGCTTGAGAGGAAGTAGATAGCAACATGCAACCTCTAGCTGCCTTGGGACAGCAGTTTGATGATCATTGGCGGGCGGGCAGCAAAGTATCTTTGGACTGGTTTCTCTAAATAGCAAAATGAAGCTCTTGGACAGCACACTATGACCTCTGGGTGGCAAGGCAACCAACAAAACAGTCCAAAATTTCTGGACAGCAATATTGGGTCTCCAAGGATGCAGGACGGCAAGTCAATAATGTTGGAAGATGTGGACGGCCAATTGGATTTTCCAAACAGCAGTTAAAGGTCTTCCAAGGGTGGAGGAAGTAAAGCTACAACTGAAATTTTCTAACTGCAGTCTTGGGAGGAAGAGGGATCCACGTTGTCAGGAGTTTGAAGAAAATTTAGTGGAGGAAATTCCACGTGAGGGTCTTGAGAGATTTCAGCCAGCCAAGGACTATGGGAGATATTTAATTCCCAAAGTAAAAGAATGAGTTTTGGAAAGATGTAGAGGTGAACACAGTAAGGGGAATTTCGGCCAGGTTCATATGAGGGGGTCTTGAGTACTTTCCAAGTGTGGCTAGGGGGAATAGGAAATAAATCTCTAGGATTTATTATAAGGTGGGGCCGGCGGCTTGATGATGAGGGAGGAGATTGAGGAGACATTCAATGCTTACTTAAATTAAGAAATTAAATTTGGAATGAAAGATTTCGTCCAATTTAATTTGAAATTTAAATAGGCTATAATTAGGAAGTTACCAAAAAATAGGATTATAATTTAGGTAACTATTTAAATTCAAATAGATTTGAATTTACTCATGAATAGAGTTACCTAAAATATAAAAGACTATTCTAAGAAAGGTTTCAATTAATTCCTCATGAATTTGAAATTCAAAGGGGTCTATATTTAGAAACTTTCCTAAAATAGTTTTCTTAAATAAGGAAAGAAAATCTCAAACTTAAAATATTTGAAATTTGAAATTGGATCTTTCCAAATCAAGATCATTTATTTATGGAAAGTATTCAAATAAAGATTTGAATTTTGGAGGGAGGGGAAAGAAGTTGAGGCCGGCGGCTATGGTGGGTGGCCATGGGAGGGGTGAGGGGAAAAGAGGTTGGGTGAAGGTGGAAGGGAGTTAGGTCTAACCAATGGAGAGGGGGAGTTGTGTGATGGCCGGCGACTTAAGCCAATGGGGAGGAGCTCTAGGCCGGCAGCTAGTTGAGGGAGGAAAGAGGGGAGAAAAAAAAATAGAGAAGGTAGAACCACGAATCCGGCCTTCTCCAAGGTTGGTGGGTGATCCGATTTTCACTCTCCTAAGGGTTTCTCCAAAGTTCTCTCCAAGAACTCTTAAACGCTCTCAAAACACACAAGTGCAAGAAGTTTCTTTTTCATAATAATCATTCATTGATTTTTCAAAGAGAACATAGGGCTATAAATAGCCAAGTACAAGGACTCAAGAAAAGAAAATGACAACAATGCCCTCAGGGCTTATATACGACCTCCCTTTAAGTAAGGGTAAAGACGGAAAAACAATTACAACATAATAATAAAAGACAAATAACAAAATAAAACAAATGCATATAATAACTCAAAAGTCATCGACGCAATCGTGGCCGTGGATCGACGACCCCGCCTTTGATTCATGCTCTGATGTCCTCATCAATTTGCTTTACCAGACATAAATCCTTCATAACAAAATTATTGCTAAGCTTCTTCAACTAGTCAATGTTGTTAGCGTCCTTGCCACTTATTACTATGTCATAGATATAGAATAAAAATATAATAAAATTATAATTATTGAATCTCTTAACAAAACATAATACCCAAAAGTGGCTCTATTATATTAATCTTTGAACATGAATGAGTCAAATTTCTTGTGCCACTATTGGATATCTTGCTTCTAAGCTCTTCTTCGAGCAATAAAAGCAAACTCTCGGGATCATCTTATCCAAGGTCAAGACATTTTGATGCATAAGCCTCACAGTAAAAAAAAAAAATTGTAAAGTCAAGTAAGAAGTAATATATTATCATTTTAACTTATTATTATATTAAATAATGAAGTTAATATTCTAATTTAGCAAGAAGTAACTGATTACACAAAGTAAAAGTGTAATGCAAACATCGATGTGATAAGACATTCAAAAGAGTATGAACTATAATAAAATAATTTAAAATATAATAATTAACAATAAATCTACTCTAAATTGATCTATGAGTTATCTTGCACCTCTATTAGTGGCAAAGATTATGAAGAATCTTTTCCACTATGCTCACTCCCATAATAAGATCGAACATTAATTCTATTATCAATTTGTTTTTTTGCGAATTGTTTTGCAGCATCGCCTTATTTATATATGTTTGGGTCTCTTCTTTCACTTCTTCAAGCACCTTGGCACATAGTGTAATATTTTTGTGCAAGTGAGAAAGGTGTTAATTCATCCTTGTAACACCACCTTAAACATTCTTATCATAATAGTTACACTTTTGATAAAATATGTTTTCTCATTCTATCTAATATCAACTTGTGCACTATGTTTTTTTACAAGATCTTTTTTATGTATGGTAGCACTTTTCCCCTTACCTCTTCAATGTCTCTTAGCTTAGGATGTGTGGCTTCTTTGGGTGAAACAATTAGACTGAGAAATAGAGAGCGCATGGTGGGTTAATAAGAAAAGAGATCTTTTTAAATACCTAATCCCAAAATATTTTAAGGCTCACACCTCGCAATGATTATTATGTTGAGGCGCGCTTCACATTTTTTGAGGCATATGCCTACATAAAAACCTTGAGGAGCATGCTTCAAGGCAAAAAATATCAAATTATGCTAAGACGGTGATGTAGGACTAAATGCGTGGGTTGATTTTCAGTAGGAACTTACACGCTTATTTCAAAGCAATCATAATTATCCAACTTCTAGCAATTTTAAATGAAAGATTGAAAACAATAAAGAGATGAGTATATTAGGCAATCAGTTATACGATAATCGTTAGGAGCACAAAATAATCAATTCAAATCATACTTTGCCATACATGAAAGTTTTCAGAAAATCCCTATGTTAACATTTAGACTAGTCACTATCTAAAATTCCTCACTCAACTCTTTAATAATTGATGAAAATGGAGAAATCTTACATAACCTAACACCACAATTAAGGGAAAACTTAGAAGAGATAAGATTTGGAGGAGAGTTCACCATTCTCAGGAGCCGGAGGTAAGTCACCACTGAACGGGAGGGTTTTGTTGGTCGATAGCGAGTGACGAGAAAGAAGAGGATCATCTATGCGTAGTCTTCAACAGATTGGTCTTTCTCAAAGTTGATGTCGCAAAAATGGTGACCGGAGGATGTCGATGAATCCTTGGTTGTCGAATATGAAACCGTGATCACGTTTTGGATTGACCATTTATGAGTAAGGAGGTTGAGAGAGATTTTGTTTCTTCTTCCTTAGGTGAAGTATCAAGCATAGGAGAAGAGGTGTAGGGAGGAGGGAGGAACTTGGGTGGTCGGCCAAGGCTAGCAGAGGGGCTGAATTTGATTTTAGATTTTGTGGATTAACTAGGGAGGGAAAGTAAATTCAAAAACTTAAATTTAATTTCAGATTTAATTGGTAGGTGGATTGGAGATTTGAAATTTGAATTTCTAATACAAAGAGGGAAAAGGAGGAGGGTAGGAGAGGGCGGTCCTTTTATGAAGGGGTTGATTAGGGTTCCAAAGGGGAAATGGAGATAATGTAGGAGAGAGAGGAGGGAGGGGCTGGCGGTTTGCTTGGGGGATTGGGGCTTTAAGTGGAGTTAATGCTTGCTCTATTTAGAATCCAGACATAGGAAAGGATGTTTTAAATCAAATCCTTTTAAAATTCAAAATAGACGTGATTTAAGGGACTTTTCTAAAACTGGGTTCCTTATTTAGGAAATAAAATTCAAATTCAAATTCAATTGAATATGAATTTAAATATTTTCCAAAGTTAAAAGGAGCTAAATTAGGAAGGGTTTTGAATACTAGATTTTGAAAATTTTAAGCCAAGGAAGGGTGTTGGCCGACAGCTTAGGGAGGAGGATTAGGGTTAGGGCCAGCGGCTAGGGTTAGGATTAGGAATTGAGATTTGGGCTGGCAAATGAAAAAGTACAATAATGGGGTGGGTAATCAAAAAATGAAAAAGGTACAATAATAAATCAAATACAAATAATATCTCAAAAATAGAGTGGTATAATCATGGTCGTAGATCATCGGCCTCTCCTATGGTAAACTCTCCATTGTCGGTTGAGACGGCCTTAAATTGCGCAATTAAATCATGATCTCACATATAACAGGAAATAGGTTTGACTCTTAGGCATACCCAATCCTCTATATATATGGCAGTAGAGCCGATAAGGTTTTTAATGCAACAAATATTTGAATGAACTTATACGATGTGCAAATCACATACCCAATTTTTGGCAAGCAAGAAAAGTTGATAAAATTCAAAACAATCAAATGAAATAAGCAAATGCTCTTATAATGGGTATCATCTATTGGTTATATATAGGTAAAAATTACTCTAGGTTTTCCATGATGTCATGAAGGTAGTGGCCTTGATATTTAAAAAAAAAGTGGCCTTTTTCTTCAATGGATTACAAGGTAAGTGTAAGAAGCAACAAATCTTCCAGTCCTCATGAAGATGCATTTATGAACATTCTATTGTCAGCTATGCAACAACATATTCACTTATGAACTTCAAAAGATAATTAGAAATTCATGCCATGCAATAAATTCAATTGCATGAACCATCCTCATAAAGTGAGATGAACCCAATAAATACAACAATTAATTTTTTTTTTTCTTATTTGACTCTTGTGTTTTTAGAATTTAACTTAGAAGCTAGCAATTAATATTCTAAAAATATCAGAATGTATTTTCTTTGATTGCATCAGGTGCATCCTTTTAGCCATGGCATCGTACAATTGAATTTGAGCTATCCTTGATTTATAATATTTTTATTCATCTCTCACTTGTTCAACAATTTGCCAGGCGGGAAAAAATTGGTTTTGGAGACCTGCTATTATTTTTCTATGTTTTACAGCTGCCATGAAAACAATCCTTAGGCTATTTTATTCCCTATTATGGTATGTTGCATTTAAGATTCATGTTCATTACACATAAATTGCCAATTTCAGTTTTATTGGAGATGTGCAATCTGATTCAATGATTATGAAATTCTTTTATGTTTTCTTGAGCTAATGGTACTGATTGGCATTGCAGTATGTTACTTTAGCTATCTGTGAAGGCTGCGATCCTGTAAATAAGTTATATTATTGCGATTTATCTACAGTTTCTGGTGGCCTTCATGTCTTGAAAGGAAGCAAAGATATGCTTCCATTTGTGAAGTTGGTTGACAATTTTGAAGCACGATACTATCTTGTTGCAAATAATGATACCGAATTCATATTTTTGACAAATAAAGAATCTCCGAGGTATAAATTAGTCCGTGTTGATCTCAATAAACCTGAAATATGGAGTGATGTTTTGCCAGAAGACCAAAACGATGTGCTAGAGTCAGCCTATGCTGTTAATGGGAACCAACTATTGGTATGTTATCTTAGTGATGTGAAGTACATATTGCAAATAAGAGACCTAAAAACTGGTCAATTGCTACATAATTTACCTATAGATATTGGAACAGTTACTGGGATCTCAGGAAAGCGCAAAGATGCTGAGATTTTCATTGGTTTTACTAGCTTTCTTTCACCAGGAATTATTTATAAGTGCAACTTGTCTTCTGAAGCTCCTGAAATGAAAGTATTCCGGGAGGTTTCTGTTCCTGGATTTAATCGAGATGATTTTCATGTTGAACAGGTAAACTTTGTATTATGTTTTTATCTATTATAAACTCACTATTTTGCCATCTTTTTCTATTTGTTGGAATAAAGATCCTCACCAACATTCAGATGTTAAGTCTACTTACTAAGGAAGTAGATAATTTATCTCTTTCGTTAATTGTTTATCAGGTTTTTGTTTCTAGTAAGGATGGAACCAAGATTCCAATGTTCATTGTTTCAAGAAAAGATATCATTCTAGATGGATCACATCCGACATTACTATATGGTTATGGCGGTTTCAACATTAGCCTAACACCCACTTTTACTGTGTGGCGGATTGTTCTAGCTAGAAATTTAGGTTTTGTATTCTGTATAGTAAATATTCGTGGTGGGGGCGAGTATGGCAAAGAATGGAATAAATCAGGATCTCTTTCAAAGAAACAAAATTGCTTTGATGACTTCATTGCCGCATCAGAATTCCTTATCTCTTCTGGTTATACCAATTCCGGAAGGCTATGCATTGAAGGTCGTAGCAATGGTGGACTTCTAATTGCTGCATGCATAAATCAGGTTCAGCATCTAGCACTGTTGTTTCTTTTGTATTTATATAATTTTAGTTAATAATGAATTTTCTCGCCTATCATCTACTAATTTATGTTTGTCTATATTAATTACTTGAACATTTTGCTCTGCAGCGGCCTGATCTTTTTGGTTGTGCCATTGCTCATGTTGGTGTCATGGACATGCTGCGGTTCCACAAATTCACAATAGGTTTGTCTATCGTTTTTATTACTATTATAGACCTTTTTTATTCATCATTTTTTTCTAATCTTATTGGTTAATGCCTTGCCATTATTCAGGTCATGCATGGACATCTGATTATGGTTGTTCAGATAAGAAGGATGAATTCCAATGGCTTTTTAAGTATGATTTTTTTCCTTTAATTGAGTGTGAAATTTTTGTTACTAATGCATGTGTATTTAATGGCGTTCTTTGGTTATCAAGCATCCCTTTTTGTGACTATTGTGAAATTTGTTAGTTTCTACAGATACATAAACAACACGACAAAATTAGTATAATGATCCATTTTCTCTGTCAATTCTATTAAGCTATTTCCATTTGGTATCTATGTTTGCATAGTCACATTGTGCATCAAATTCCTTTGTATGTAAGTAAATAATAGATTAGTAGACCATTTTAGGGCCACCAGGAGAAACCCTCCTCTTAACCAAGGATATAGCTTGCACTTTGCAGCTTTGATGAGTGTTAAAGCAATTGATGGCTAATTTGAAAATTTTCTTGTTTTACTGATTGATGAGGATGATTCTCTAGGTTGTCAGGAAGTTGACTCTTAATAAGACATAATGGAGAAAAATATTCATTTAGCTGACTCCATGTAGTAGGATAAAAGTTTGTTGTTGTTGTTGTACTGACTGATGAGAACTACTCTTTGGGTTGTCTAGATGTTGGTAGGCTAAATGAAAATTGGTTTATAAATTTTTGGGCAAACAAACTTTCTTCTTTTTTTTTTTACTCGTTAGGTGAAACCCATTTTTATCCCCCATCAATGCCTCCCTTCTTCTATTGTACACATAACCTTACCACAAGATTAAGAACTACAAGTAAAGCTTCTTTCATTTATGTTCTTTTCAAATTATGTATCATGTCAAGCCCACATAGTTATGTCATAATTACAAATTGATTATCATACTTTTAGCCAAGATTCTCTTTAAAGGAGTGTGTTGTCATTGCCCAAAACTTAGAACAGGAGGATTGACTAAATCCCTTGAGCGTGACATGCCGAGTGGAAGCCAAGAAGTCCTCTAGAACCATTCCTAAATAGGGTCACATGATATTGAAAGGTTGTGAAAGACTCTAGATAGGCAAAGAGTTTCCTAGAAGATTATAGATGCTCTAGAATGTTATAGGATGATGTATATATTTGGAGAGTAATCTAGGATACTCTAGAACTCCCTAGAATATTATGAAATTTTGTAAGTGTAAGAAATGATGTGGAGTATTCTAAAGAACTCAACATTCATGAATATTAGAGGGAACTTTAGATTGTTCTTAGGCATAGGGGGAGGGCTATAAATAGGATCCTTCCCTTTCATTTGGAATCAACTCCAAAAACTCTTCAAAACCCTACCAACCCCTCTTGTAAAAGTTCTCTTTTAATAGTGAAGTTTTCCCATTTACTTTCCCTCTCTCTAGCATTCTTTGCTCTCTTACTAAGCATTTTATGTTCCCCAACGGCTTTAAATTCTTGAGTAATGAATCAATAGGATATAATCGATAGGGCACAAGGCCCTTTATTAGCTAAGGCGGATTCAAATTTGTTCTTTTCGGGAAACATTCACCTTATGTCTACAAGGTACTCTTGGATGACGCAACATATGGTTGCTGAGAGCCTGAGAAAGATCCTTCGATCAGGTTAGGTCGACCAACCCCTCTGACTAAGTTGACTAGGGACCATGATGACCTGGGACGACGGAGCCATGGGATCTTGTTCGGGTTAATCGTCATTCCCCCCACCATCCCCTTCAATTGGAAGGTGGTGAATTTCTAAATTTAAATATTAAGATTCACATCTAAAGTTGCTGCTACTTTATGTTGGATACTATGTATCTATTCTAACAACTAGCCTTAATCAAAAGTTTTCTCTCATTATCTAGAGGGGTAATTAACTATAAGGGCTTGCGCCTATAAGAAACTTGAACTCATATCATAAAGGCCTCGTAAAATGAGGGCAATCTTTGGGTAGTATTTTATTTAAAACTAAATTTGTCTTTTGAAAATTACCTCGGAACTTAAACTTGTTAAAACTTTCTTTGCTGACAACTAAAAAGAAAGGGGCTGCAAAGAGGTCGAGGCGCGAATTTTCGGATCCCACATGTGGATGATATCTTCTTGACTGTGAATGATGAAAATGAGAAAGTGATTATAAGGAAATGACTTGCTAAGAAATTGATATCAAAGAACTTGGTAGATTGAAACATGTCTTAGGAATTGAAGTGGTCCATTCTAGTAGAGGAATCTTCATTTTATAATAGAAATACATTACTGATCTTCTTAAATAAACTAGTAAACGAGCTTGTAAGCCAACACTAACACTAGTAGAATCAAATCTCAAATTGGGGGAAGCTAAAGAGGATCCAAACATAAATAAGGGAGCTTATCAAAGACTTGTGGGGAAATTAATATACCTTTCCCACACCAGACCAGATTTGCCTTCGTTGTACGCTTGGTCGTCCAGTTCATGCATATTCAAAGCAAACTCACATGTAAGCAGTAGACAGAATATTGCACTGCCTCAAAGGGAATACAGGAAAGGGATTATCTTAAGAAGAGAATGTGGAATAACTCCATAAGGTTATACTGATATAAATTACACATGATCACTAGTAGATAGAAGATATACCTTATAATAGTGCTCACTCTTTGGAAGAAACCTATTTACTTGGAGTAAGAAATAGAATGTGGTGGCAAGGTCTAGTGCCAAGGCAGAGTTTAGAGCTATGGCCTTAGGAATATGTGAGCTACTATGGATTAAGATTATCCTTGAAGTTATAATAATTAAGTGGGAAGGATCCATATAGCTACAATGTGATAAAAATTCAACAAATCAATATAACTCACGATCCAAAGGAATTGATAACTATACATTTTTTAGACTAATTACCAAGATAGGAATAACAGATTCATTACTCCTAGCCATCCCTTGACCCTTTGATCCCATGCATGCTAGCATGGGGATTCATGGAAGACTCACCTGAAACACCCATCTAGATCACGCCGATCTCTTTCCAGATTTGGGTGGCTGATTTAGGAAGGATTATATTAGGGAAATTATGTATTATTCAATAATTATTTGTTTCCTTATTAAGATATATTATATAGATCTATAAAAAGAAATAACTTTGTGCAATAAAACTAAGTCTATTTCCCTCTCCAATTCTCAAAATTTAATAGATTATATTAGTAATTGGAGGTGGTGAAGTTGTTTATGTGGGGGCATATGATTCTCGTGACATTGGTACCCATTGCCCCCACTCTCGTATAGAAACAAGAGAGGAAAGTACATGGAAGGAGGGAAATGAATAATAGAAGAGGGAGTTAGAGATAGAAGAAGATGGAGAAAGAAAGAATTTGAGAGTGGCAAAGAGAGAGAGATGAGTAGAGAGTTAAAGAGAGACGGTGAATAGGAAATGGAGATAGTTGGAGATGACGAGGGAGAGAGTAAGAGATAGTGAGATGGTGATGAGAGTTAGAAATAAATGACGATGAGAGTTGGAGAGTGTCATGTTGTCGATGGCTGAGTTGTTGCTATGAGTGTAAATTTTAAAGTGATAATGAGAGAGTTAGTCGGCAGGGTCAAATGGCATTGAGTAGGCAATGTGTGCCCAAGCCATTTGCAATAGTGAAGAGTCTGCAATTTTTTGTGGGGGATGTCCTCTTCATTCCCTAGCCATAGGCATGCTAGGGTCAATTTGTAGTTTTGATGTATGAAGAGGGGATGAGTCGACAGAAGCGATGGTTTTGCAAATTTTTTTTAAAAAAATTAGGGTTGTAAGTTAACTAGTCCGCACAATGAGCAACTCAAATTTGGCTTCTTAATATTGGATGAAGTTAGTAATTAAATGAATTTGAACATTTTAAGAGACTTAAAGGCTAAATGAATGAAGCTGGAAAACTTTCGATTACAGTCCTATTTGCTCATGTCAAAGATCGCCTCTTTTTTGTTATTTTAGGTGAGAGGATTAGCAGCTGACGTTTATAATGAAGGAATGGGCAGATATGAGCAGGCCCAGGTGTGCATCCGTTAGATTTATGTGTGGGAGAAGGGATATGGTGTGCTGCAATAGATATTTAACTCATTTAGATGGGTGAAACTCCTAGATGTAGTTAAAAAAAGGGAATTAAACACTTTTTACTTGATTGGACCAAGTCATTTATTTGTTCAAGTGCACTCAAGCTTGGTTTAGATTCAGTTGAGTGAATTTGAATCCTCAATTTAAAGGCTTCAGTATAGCCGAGCTGAATAGACTTTGAGACTATAACACATGCCAGATTAATTCTTGAATGAACATATAGGCGTTAGTTCTTGTGATTGAATTAATCTTGAATTATTTCAAACAAATTTGAAAGAATTTGCAAATTCTTGAATGGAATTTGTTTGCCTAATTAGAAACTAATTTAGTGCGAGCATAATCAATGTAAATTTAAGCCAATTTACTGATAATTTTAGCATATAGAGTTGATGTTCCTCGAAGAATTTTTGGAGGTAAGCAAGGAGTATGAACTTTCGGTGATGTTTTTCGTAGTGAAAAAAAATTTAGTTATATTTATGCGTGTAGATCACTCAAATAGCATTGACTGCTAATTGCCCTGGTACTATATTAAGGTATTGAATATAATAGAACTTTGTGGAAATAATCATTTAAGAAAATTAACTCCTTTTTTTTTCTTTTTTTGCAAAACTAACTCCTTTCTATTGGAAAAATATCTTACAAAAGATGATGTGTTTTGCAAATGCAATTTGGTAAGTATGCAACCCAAATGAAAATATTTTGTATGTATTTTATTGCTTATGCATTATATTCAATGGCCTCACTCGTGTCAATCTCTGTAGAACTGCATAACCCTAAATGCTCTGAATAATTATATTGGCTTAAAACTTGCGTGATTCGACTTACAATTTGGTGATTAGCTTATAGATTGGCTAAAAACTTACATGGTTCAAATTATGGTTTGGTGATTAGCTCATGCTTAATCGTTACTCAGAAATCAAATATGAGTTTTCAGGTTGCTCAAAGCTTTGTGTTAGTTGGAAGTATATTGAACCTCCTCATTATGTCCAATTTTCTAATATATTTTTTGTTGCAGATACTCACCACTTCATAACGTGAAGAGACCATGGGAGACTTCTGATTCATCTTGTCAATATCCTCCGACCATGCTGTTGACAGCCGATCATGATGATCGTGTGGTGCCTCTGCACTCCTTAAAATTATTGGCAGTAAGTATCCATTCTTTAGAGTTGGGTTTCCTTTTCGATGTCATATTTTAATGTTTCTTAGCCAAAACTTTTCAAAAAATTCACACACCTAAGGATAAGCTTGCTGCTAAGTTTTGTATTCATGGTAACAGTTGTTTGTTCTAACTACATGATTTACTTAATGGCTTACTATGTGAATTCTCGTTTCACCTATTTTAAGAGTCCCATTTAATTAAGTATGGCTTGTTGCATTTGTGATAAGAAATACTTAGAGATCTTAAGTATTTCTATCAATAGAGATAAAATCATCGAACAATCTCACAAAATCTGAGAGAAAATCACACCAAATAGTAGTTTATATTGCAAGAAGCAAACTAACGGAAAGAAGAAATCAAAGCAAGATTCAATTGATCCTCAATTTGAGAGGAGGATCGATCTCTCCCAATCTCTAGATGATGAATCTAAAGCCCAAGACGCTAAGAAGAAGAACCCAAAAGAACTCAATAATCAAAACATAATCCTAACCCCCTAATTCTCTCATCCTACTTAAAGCATACAATTAATTAATCAAGCCAAATGACTAAGGAGCCCTTGCCGCCCCCTCCTTTCCCTCCCAAGAATTTGAATTTGAAGTTTTGGTGGACCCCACTCCTCTCCCTCTCTCTTTGTCGCCGCCCCTTTTGGAATAAACAAGGACCGATCCCCTATAGGGACCAGTTGTAATTGGACCTGTCAACCAAGGACCGGTCTAACAATTTGATACCGATTTTAATATGGGAGATATATGTTTGTCTCAACAAATACTAAGACTTTTAAAGACAATTCTTTATGAAGATTCAAAGCAATGCATTATTCATTAGAGCAAATTAAAGTAGTTTGCCACGTGATATAAAACTGATAGATCAGAAGTATCTGCATGGGACAAAATTTTAAGATAATTATTAAATTTAATATTAAATATTGAACACCATTTGATACTCCTTGGATACAAAAAAACAACAAATGAAAAATGAGAAAACTGCATAAATACTAAAAATAATGGCTGATTTTGGATTATAACTTCAATACGAAAAAATTAGATACATGTGATCTTCAATTCGAGAGGTAGATTGGCTCTCCCAAACAACTTAGACTGCACCAGGAAGTCCTCCAAAAAGAAAACTATAACAACTCCGAAATAAAATTCTTCATACAAAACATAACATAAACCCACTTGTAGCAAACAATAAACAACAAATATCAAAAGCCCTTCCCCCAATTCCCTCTCAAATTAGCCCTCAAATATGTCATCTTCAATTAGGAAACATCTTTTAATCTCCTCCAAATCAGCTCTCTTCCATTACGAAACATCTTTTAATCCCTTCCAAATTAGCCTCATAAACCTGCCATCTTTAATTAGGAAACATCTCATAATTGATCTCCTTCAAATCAGTCTTCTTTTCCCTAATTAATTCCCTCCTTAATTCCCTTCCTAACATAATGAATTATTGTTTTGTTGGGCCCCACAAGATGTGCCGAAATCTTTTTGGATTTGGTTCTAGGTTCCACCCCCTCCACTACTATTTTTAGCACGACTTGTTCGGAAAATAAAATACTTCTTTATTAATTGATCCTGGTGTTAGTATACTTGTAATCTTGTATATAGATAAGAAAAGAGCAATGGAAGAAAAATATAATAAAGAAGAATAACGTCAATAATTAGGATAAATTATTATAATAACCTATGTAGATTATTATTATTATAAATATTTAGCACATATGTATATATATATATATATATATAATATAGCTTTTATTATCATTTTTGTTTAAGTAACAACTTTCTCTTTGTGAAACCAACAAACAAACATGGTAGTTTACATGATGGACATGGTGCTCTTTTTCTAAATATCTAAGATTTTGTTTGGGGTAGTTTTTGGTCACTATGTTTTTATTACTTTCAAAAAACTTTCTATTAGAAAATAACTTTAGAAAACATTAAGAAAACTGTCCCAAAAAAAACCTAAATCTTTAGCAAGAACGCTTCATTTTTAATGCGAAAGAATAAATATTATGTTGCCACTTGACAATTACCTATATATAACTTTCTGATAATTTTTTTTTTCTCACCATATTATTTCAAATAATGAAATACTTTGTTTCCTCTAATGTCTGAAGACCATGCAATACATACTCTGCATGAGTCTGGAGAATAGTCCACAGAAGAATCCTATCATCGCTCGCATTGATCGCAAGGCTGGTCATGGAGCTGGTCGACCTACCCAAAAAATGGTTTGTATACTTGACCTCCTTCATATTGTTATGCCTCACGATTTTACTTGTGCTCTTTTTATTATGAATGACCTCTGATTTTATTATAGATTGATGAGGCTGCTGATCGATATGGCTTTGCTGCGAAGGTGATGGGAGTTTCTTGGAATGATTAGTTTTATTTGGAAGTTTATAAAGTAGTGTTGCATTGAACTGAAATTCTGGTGCGTCATCCGATTGCATTCTATCTAGTACATGAATAGTTTCTTCTTTTGAACAAAATCTGATTTCAGGCTGATGTACTCGTCAGCAAACTGCTTTCTGTTAATTATATTCGTGTGTTATATTTGCAAAGCTTAAATACTAGAAATAAACAATAAATTACTCTCGGGATGGATCTTTGAATGTCTCTGGGCAACGATGAGTCGAACTGGTATCTTGTCCGTTTACTCCCTGAAGGGCCTCATTTTCCGCTTGCTTCTTGGTCCAGCACTCAACCTGGCATTCTGCACCTTGCTGGATCGTTCTCGTGACTTACTCATGGCACAACCGGGAACAATACTCTTATATTTTGCCATTTTTTCAGGCAATGAGCCGTTCATGCTTTTTGATGTATTCGTTGCCTGCTGGCCTGTTCGAGTATTTTCCTGAGCCCCTGAGAGACAGTTTTGGTTTTTTTTGCCGGTTCCGGTGTTTTTTTGTTCACAGCTCTATTATTACTTGTATATCTTTGGAGTTGGATTTTGATTTTCTTATATTTCTCTTATGATCAATATATGTGCTAAGCCCCAAAATTTCCCAAAAAAAAAAAAAACAATAGATTTGTTTTGTCTTGTGCTTGTAGATTTTTTTTTATTTGTGTGATTACAGGGATGTATTGTGTTGACATTGAAAACACGTTGAGCCAGGAAGGCAAATGTGAGTACTATCACCAAAGATCTAGGAAGAGATGGGAATACATTATTCCTAATGATTACTTGATGAGTTCAAAGAGATCATTAGGAGAAGAGAGCGGAAGAGAATATATTGAAAATTTTTTAGTGATTCAATCGAATGACCTATTTCCACCATGAGATTAATAGAGATGATTTATTATGTTCCATAGAGGAAACGTAAGAGTGGCCCATAGCACCTAGAGAAAAAATGAGGAGAAATGTTCTCATATTTGAGCTTTAGCGAGTTGTGAGAAGAGAAGGAAAGTTGAGCTTCAAGGAAATGAAGATTGTATATGCGAAGGCGCTATAGAGAGATGCAAATGGATTACTATTCTAAGAATTTTGGATTGTCTTGAGAATGAGGGGAGTGTGCATGTTCTCACCAGAGAACTAGAATGTTTATTTCATAGTCATTACACCTATTGCACTATTGCACTGACACTTAGCTATGGTCATTGGAGAACATATAGTGCAATTGCATGATGAGGGTGTCATGGCAATGATTGTGAGGTATAGGATCACCATTAGGTTGAATATGTGACAATGCAGAAGTTATGCCTCAATTTTATCGGTTTTTGAGTAGATTTGATCATAGCATATGATGACCTAATCTAAGGCATATCAAACTTGCATGTTATGAAATCAAGGTGCATTGCGGTACTCCATATATTTGTCGTTGCATTCGAGGAAGGCTTGCAAAAGAAATGAGAGCAACGGTGAGGTTTCTTGGGCAGGGATGGCATGATTACTTGGGTTGAATGCCTTCCCAAGTTGACTAGGCATACCCTTCAGGGCATCGGAGACTGCCTCAGAATTCATCTCATCTTGATCTATTGGTTGGGTACTTGACTCGTGAGTTTGAAGTTTGTGTATATGATGTAAGTGTGACGTTGACTTAATAGCTCAAATGTCCCAAAAAAATTTTTTAGCTTTTTATTGTAATGCTCAGAATAAAGTTTTTGAAGTTGTGCAATTTATTTGAATTAAAAAAAAAAGAGTACTCTTTTGGTCTGTATTTAAGTTTGTTTGTCATATTAAACTATAATTTTCTTTGAAAATTATTTCATTGAGAAGCTCCAATTAATCATATTATATAATGTTTGGAGCTTGGCAGCGGCATGATCTGTCATGAGTAATCGTTTGTGGGCACAACAGTTATCTAAAACGAGCATTGCTCTCTCCTTCCACAGCCTCATGATTTGTTATCACATGAAAAAAGAAAATAATCATCCAAAAAATAAAAAAAAATTTGATTTCTGCAAAAGAACTGATTGATGAGCCCTTCAAACTACGAACTTTCAAAGGAACAGAGACGTCGAAAAAAATAAGATTTTTTTTTTTTTATTCGATTAGATGTCACCTTCCCTTTCTGAAACATTTGAGCGATCTTACATGTCTACAATTTAGGATTGCTGGGCAGTGACATGCTTCACCATTGCTTCTGTAGACTGCCGAGCAAAACATTTCTGCCTAAGTCGAACATACGGATAGCCGATGGCGGAGAGAATGTGCGCAGGCTTTGAAAAGGAGAAGATTTCGTACCAGACCCGATCGTTCTCATCCCACTGAACCGAAAACCTCTCTTCTCCGGCCTGTTTGATCACATCCCCAATAAAATAAAGCTTAAAATCCGACGAATGCAGAGATGGAAATAGACAAAGTGGAAATAGAGACGGAGATTCGTACAAGGAGATGGCCTTGAAGAGTACCGCTTCCGAATCCGAAGGAAGCCTTTATTCCAGCGACCGGGCGAGGCTGCACCGACGCGTTGGCGACGTAGGCGATTTGGAGAGGCATCATTACCCACGGAAGAAGCTCGTTCACGCAAACGCAGAATCTTCTCCCTTTCTCCACTGGGGTTTGTGGATCCACGAATGTCCATCTCAGCCCAAAATGTCTGCAATCTTAACTTAGACGATGCAATAGCATTTGATTGAAGAAAGGATGAAGTGAAGGATTAGGGTTTAATTGTTACCTCCAGGAGAGGATGGCAGACTTGGCTAGGGCGTAGGTGATGGGGCCAGTACCGAGGAGTACACGAGATCGGTTGATGAAGAAGCCATTTTTTGTGAGTATGTTTTGAAGGCTTTTGTCGTCGGCGGAGAGGGCGGTGGCGCCGTGGAGGGTGGAGTCGTAATTGAATTCTCCGGCGCTGGTGATGCAACCTTGTTGCTGCTCATGAGTCGGACGGCTCCAGCTCAGGAAGATCTTTCCCGCCATCGCCTATCACCTGTTCGATGGAATGCCGCTGTGGAACCGGCAGATTTTTTTTTTCTTTTTTGTGGACCAATGGGTAAGCCGGACCTCACTATTTATTTATTCAAGTCAAGAGAAGGACGCATCGACAGTCAAAAAAAAAAAATCTGAAAATTTGTCCTTAAAAAATAATTATGGACCGAAATAAATACTTAGGGAGTGTGGACGTTTTGTGCAGGTTTTTCAAATTTAAATGTAATATTGGTGTCAAATTACATTTAACGAATAATTGATTTGGTAAATAATATTTTAAATATATAATTTTTAAAATTTTATATAAGGATATTTTTCCATTAAATTTGCTACATAGCGATATTATATAAGGGTTTTGGTGTGATGTCCTACCTCTTTTTTTGTTTATTAGCTCTCTCAGCATCAACTTCGCCCAACTCCATAGAATGTTCAGTGTTTAAATCTATTTGTGATCAACAAAATCACCATATATGAACTTTAACTCTATCAAGGCCCGCAAAACCCTCTTATGCACTCATGTTCTTATGCAATACCTAAATACCAACCTTCCAATGACACTATCATGACCCATGATCTTCCAACCAATTAACTTTAACCCCTTCATATGGAAAATTATTAGGGTGTCTCTAGCTGAACTCCAAACGAATGTAAGGCGGAGCTGATTTGCTCCATTCGAACGATAAAAAAATGAGGATAAACAGTACAACGCCAATATTTGTGTGGCACTGTTCACATACGCGATTTTTCTATCTCAATGGATTTGTCGAAGAAACACTCAAAAAAGAAGAAAGACGGCTACCTTCGCAGAAGCGAGCAAAATGGAGTTTCGATTGGAGATGAATCATGATATTTTTTAGTTTCACTGTATTTTGGAGTGAAAAAATGGGATTTTCGGTTGGAGATGCCCTTACGTGAGGTATCCGGGTGCGTTTGGAGGACAATTCGAACACGCCACGTCATATGATACTCTTGTTGAAGTGTGTTTCTCCTCAAAAGGATTTGCAAATAGTGCTTTGGATAATTTGAAACTACCCGTCATCTACTCTTAAGGATATTTGACAACAAATCAACCAGATGAATTTGGGACCGAAAATAAATAAACATGTTAAACTTTATTGTTGTTAGAAGTCAAGAAAACACTAGTTTGTCAAGGAAGAACTAGACAATTATAAGTGAAGAATTAAGTTCTATCTCATTTCCTTAAATCTCTCTTCTCCCTATTTTAGAAACTACTTGTTATTTCACAATTAATGGCCCCTTTTATATAAGTGAGGGCTCTCAATTTCATTAAAAAAAAGACTATAAAAAGGTAGCTTCTCTAGCAATCCATATGCAAGGATATATGATGACTTAGCTTGATTCATTGCTCAGGGAGTTATTAAATATCTTTCATTTTGCTGTTTTGTTGTCTGCTTGCAACTAATATGCTTCCTAGTTTTTGTTTTTTTACTTTTACTCTTCATATTTCTACCATGACATCTTTCTATATAGTAGAGGTGTTTCAATTGCATAAAAATGAATTATTTGTAGGTAGATGAGGGAAGACCCAAATTTAGGCTTCATTTTGGACATCTTTTTTATTGTTTTCTAAAATATTTTTTTAGCTTCTTTAGAAAGAAATAAAAAAGTTGTCACAAATGAAGTCGTAGAAGATCTAAATTTTATTTATTTTTTAATAAAAATTATATATGAAACAAAAGCACATTCAAATTTGGCATAAATCTTTCCTTCATTGTCTTCCTGAAGACTTATAACTAAAATTTTGCATATTAAGGCTTCGTTTGGGACGGCTTTCTTGTTGCTTCTTAAAGCAGCTTTTTAGTACAAATATTTTAATTATTATACTGAAAAATTATTTTAAAAAGCAGCAAAAAAGTAGTCCCAAACGAAGCCTTAGTCTTCGTTTGGAATTGCTTTCTGAAGCAGTTTTTAAAAGAAAAAAAAATCCTAGTTTAACAAATTTTGAACTAAAAAGCTGCTTTAGAAAGTAATAAGCAAGTCATCCCAAATAAAATTTAAAATGCTATGCTCCAAAAAAATTATGCATTTAAGCTCATGCTTCATCACTTTCTTGTTGGATGAACAAATAAAAAGTATCTTCATGGAAAAGTTTGACATAATTTTCATTTTTATTAATTCACCTAAAAAATAGTCCCATATGATTTTTTGTTTGTTTGTTTGATTTGCTTTTATGTGAATTTAATATTAAAAATTCACAAACACATTGTATTAGATCTATAATTCTCATAATTCATAGAAGATCTAAAGCTCTTCACCTCAAATGTTATTTTCTTCTTGGGTTTCTTTTTCTCGCTTTAGCTTTAGGAATCTTGCTCAACGATATTTCCTTTCAGCAAGTTGTTCTTTTCTTGCAGGTTTTGAAGTGAAAATCAAGACATGAAACAATAATATTCAGTTCGCTTTAGCTTTAGCTTTAGAATAAGTTCATTTCAGCAAGTGCTTTCTTCCAATTCATAAAACATCTTGGAAAAAAGGGAGAGAATGGGAAGGAAGTTCTGTCAACAATTCTCACCTTACCTATTTGGTGCAGTATGCTTTCTGCATAATTTTGATGCTGCTATCATGAATATCTGATGGGTCTTCCATCATTCATTTTTACAATCCTGAAGTAAGTAATGTTTTTAATGATCTTGCTCACCATTTTCTTTCTACCACAATAGCCCAACATTTTTATGCATCTCATTCTTCTTTCCCTTTTAAGAGAAGTCAGTTTGAAATTAAGACTTCGTTTGGAATGGCTTTTTTATTGCTTTCTAAAATGGAGTTTTAGTACAAATTTTTTTATTTTTTATTAAAACTCCGTTTTAGAAAGCAGTAAAAAAACCGTTCCAAACAAAGCCTAAGGGATGACTTTTTAATTACTTTCAAAAGCAGCTTTCTAACATAATAATTTAATGAAAGTAGTGACAAACAATGGCAAAAAATTGTCCCCAACGAAACCTAGGTGATGATGATTTTAATTTTAATTCAATATGAAATAAGTTGCAATTAAAGATGAGAATCATTTGATCATTCAAGAAAGAACATTCAATCCACATTCAAGGAAGGGAAGAAAATGAAGAAGTGTTTTAATAGATGCGCTGAGATTACCTTTTAATTGTTTATTATTTTACTTTTATAGTTGATAAAGATGTCATGTTATGTGAAATTATTCTGTGCGGTCATCAGACTATTCGGAAGCAAATCAGGATGCACTGCGTCAACCGGTACATACCATCGACGCACAGCAAAATAGTAATGTGACGCGTTCTGATTCGCCTCCAGACGCCGTCCGGTGACCACACCGAATAATTTCTGTAGATAATGTCATCATATAATACTAGGATTGTTCTTTAAGGATATTTGACAAGATCCACATCCCCATGCTTACTAAAACATGGCACATGCCACACAGCGCGGGCAACTTCTATATAATTATCACATTCATCGTGCTTGCTTACAGGCTGGGTGAAAGAGTGCAACACTACTTTTGTAGCAGGCCACCTTCTTGATGTTTTTCCCATACCTATTTTTTTATACAATTAATATAAATATATTTTAAAAATAATAATTTATTTTGACTGTGTTAAAAATCATCATTATATTAGAAATATTTAGTATATTTATTGAATTTTGAATTAATTTTCATTTTTTGAGTACCATTTATCAATTAAATAGAAAATTTTACTAATTTTATTAATTTATTAAGCAAATTTTCTTAAAAAACAAATGAACCTATAATGACAAGAAGTTCACATGCTAATCATGGATTAGCTAATTTAATTGTTTAAAAGCTTTTAATTATTGCCAAAAAATTTAATTTGAATGCAAAATGAGTATATAGGTGAAAAGTTTGGGATAGCTCCGATGGTGCATGTAAGATTAGAGAGAACCACTTTGGATGATTTGATCATATAAAACATCGGCCTTCTAATATTCCAACTATCAGAGTAGATATATTAAACCTTAAACTTATTTTAAGAAATATGAAGACCAACCTAAAAAAAATTTATTAGAAAGTATTAGAACTTTTTAATTAGGTTTAAATGAGAATTTAACTCTTAGTATTATCATATTATAGAATATCATCATCTCCATCATTAATCAACCTTCTATAAAATAAATAATAAAAATAAAATAAAACATTTATTTTTACACCAATCTTATTTTGAAACAACATGATCAACACACCAAAGAAACAAAATCACAAAGAACAAATATATATATTTCACACATAAAAATCAAAACATATAATCATCATCATCATCAACATCAACAACATCAATACTCAAACCACAGCAACCAAAATACACAAAATAATAACCACTAATACAGAAACATAACACAAAACAAGTAAAATCATCAAATCTTCCATACAACCGGACCTCAATGACTACCAGGACTCTTCTCAGGCTCCTCCCCTGCGTTCTTATGATACCCTGGCAGCTTCTCGATTATCTTCCCCAAAAAACCCTTCTTTTCCTTCCCTTCCGTCCCCTCCACCACCTCATGTTCCTTGACATGCTCGGCGGGGACCTCAACAACCGGCAATGGCGGTGGCGGGACAGCGCCGCTCTCTTCGGCGGCTTTCTTGCCGTGTCCTGGAAGCTTTTCTTTTATCTTATCGAGGAACCCCTTCTTCTCCGCTTCCGGCGGTGGGGCAGCTTCCTCGAACACATCTACTTTCTCCACCACGACCGCCGGCGTTTCCTCAGCGGCAGCTGGTACAAACGCAGGCTCTTTCTTCTCTTCTTCCTTCTCTTTTTTCTCTCTTCCGTGCAGCTTCTCCTTCAAACCCTGCTTCTTCTTCTTAATCTTCTGCTTAATTCCTCCCTCCCCTTCAACTTCCTCTTCTTCATCGCTCTGCCAACATACAGTAATTTATGAACAAATAGAAAACCTCAAAGGATTAATAGACAAATCACTCAAAAATATCAGGCTTAAAAAAAAAGATTTTTTTACCGATGAGCTAGAAGAGCTGGAGCTGTGAGATCGGTGGAGCTTTTCAAGAAGCCCGTGGTTCTTCTCCCCTTCTTTCTTCTTGTCTTCTACCTTGTGGCCGTCCTCTATGTGAATCTTCTCGACGCCGCTGACCAGAACCTCCTCCTCCTGCTGTGGCTTTTTCTCTTCTTCTTCCTCTTTCTTCTTGTGGACGAAGTCAAACAACCCCCGATTCCTCACCTCCCCTTCGCCTCCCTCCACGTTCAAATTAGCCTGATCCTTGAACTCTTCAGCCATCGCTGAAACTAAAGACTGATTGATTAACCAAAAACTTGATTTTTATCTACAGAAAGCGTAAGAGTGATCACTATGAAGAAGAAACTGTCTGCAAACTGCAAAGTCCCTTTAAATCCTAAAAGATCGAACTCAAATGGAGATTTGAGTGATGAAGAAGAGAGTGCGCTTCTCCTCTCCTTTATATAGAGTTAACAGTACCTGCGGTTAGAGGAGGAAAATTATAAATTTTTATTTATTACTGAACATAAAGTGGGCTCATTAATATACTTATAAGCTATAAAATTGTTATTCAATGTATTCAACATGAATAAATAAGGCTATAAAATAATTCTTGGCAAGAATTTGGATTGATGCATAGAAAAAAGAAAAAAAATGAAAAAAAAATATGTTTAAAATAAATTAAAAATTTTAAAATATAGTTTTTTTTTGAAATTTGAATTAAAATAATTTTAAATTAAAGAAATTCCTAATAAATAATATTAAAGAAAAGAATTTAATATTACTGTATGCAGCCGTAAGTTACTAATTTAGAAGCTGATTAAAATTTAAGATTCGTAGATACTAGATTTTAGAAGCTGATTAAAATTTTAGTCTGATTAACTAGAGACACAGTCAAAACTTTTGATATTAAATTCTTTTATTGGAATATTTGATTTGATTTAAGTTTAATTAATGGATAGTTTTTATTTAATATAAATAAAAGAATATGATATAAATATAAATATATATTTTTTCTTTTATTTATATTTTATATTTACATTTTATTAAATTTATAAAATAATATAAATATTTAAAATTTAAAATATTTTTAATGAATTACTTAAATTAAATGTAATTGTATGTACCTCAGTAGTTTAGAAGAAAATTATAATTTTTACTAAATATTTAAAAATTAAATAATAAAATTATTTAATGATTAAATAATATTTTATTTTGCCAAATATATTTGAATGACATATTAATATAATGGAAAAATCTTGGCTTAGTAGATCTACCTAAGTAGTTTGTTTGTTTTTTTAATGATGGGTTCTAAAATTATATAATTTAAATTTTAATTGATTATTTCTTTATTTTAAAATAAAAAATAGTACTTTTATATCTTATATAATCAAAATTTGACCACCATATTTATCTAAAATTTAAATGTTAAGAATATCTATGAAGCTTTTGTATATGTGAGAATGTTTTCACAATCTCATACGTGGATTCACGCGTTACGCGAAGGCAACACGGAGGAGGGATTCTAATTCAAAATAATAAAGAAAGGAAGTGGGACCGTTCACTCCGACCGACCTCTGCGTAAAAGGACTTAAAAATTCAACTCAAAGTCGCTACTGGCTTACATGTGTTTATTTCTCCACGTGGAGACTGTACAATTGCGGTTGCCGTGAGTGGTCATTATTTAGGTGTAAAAGAACTGGTGTAAAGAGAAAGAAACGGACACCGAAAAAAGTATTTAAAGAAGAAAGCGAAAATGACGCTAAGTTGACAGAGGAGAAGTAGGGGCTTGCCGACATCCACTAATTAGATGCCACGTGTATTAAGGGCCCAGTAGGTCCCGCTCTTATTGTAATGTTAAGCTATCAAGCGTCCTTTAGATCGGCATCCAGATTCATGATAAATAATTTCATTAAATTAGAAAGCAATGCCAATTCAAATTTATAATTACTTTGGAGAAGTAATTAGGACAACTTTTTATTATTTTTAAGTAATTTTAATTATAAAATATTTTTTAACTAAAAAATTATCCCAAACGAAGAGATAATTATATATTTGAAGTTATGAATTAGTCATATAGTTTTTAATTTATTGCATATTATGTTAAAAAAAATCTTACACAACGAGATTTTCAGTTTTTTTGTGAAGCTGAATAATTTCTTAATTTTTTTATTTTAATCTCAATTTAATGGGTTCGCGAGAAAAATTAGCATTAATCTTTAACAATTTAAATAAAAATAATTAAGAAAAATATTTATTTAATTTTAAAAAGATAACGTACATCTATATTTATATTATTATTATAAAATGATTAACGAAAAATTTAAATTAAATCTTTATCTTTCAATTTGAATAAGAAATCTTAGCAGTTGATATCTATTAGCAGTTTATTTATTTTACTCTCTTTTAAGTTATAATAATTAATATTAATTTTTTATCTTTGTTGAAACCCTTCCTCTACTCGCTAACTAATTCTTCCCTTTGGAACGAAATTTCAAAACGGCTCTCTTAAATTTAATAATCCCTTGACAATTATAACATCTTTCTTAATTTCTCATTCTCTCCAATATTGAAACGGTAGAAGGTGAAAGGTTTCTCTTAACTTTATTTTCCTTTCCTCTTTATGAATCCCCCAATTCACCAGAAATTATTATGCGCGGAGTCTAGACCGGAAGAACATATTCGAACATGTGAGTATATAGACTGTTTGCATATAGTGTATTAGTGTATATACTCATAGTCTGGATGATTCTTCCCGTCTGGACACAGCACCGAATAATTTCTCCCATTTCACACCTCACATTAATCAAAGGGTCCGATTAGAATAAAAAACAGCTTTTTTTTGTTTTATTTTTCAAATCTCAATTGAAGATCTATTTTATTATTATTTTCTTCTAGAGTAATATTATATTCTTATGAAATTTAAATAAAAAAATTAAAATTATTAAATTTATTCTAAAGTAAATATAATATATAAAACATTAATTTAAATTTATACTTCATATTTTATAATAAATTTTTCTTTTATTTATCTGGCCAACATATTTGACAAAGTATTTTGAGCTAATTTTTTTATGAAACATTTATATTATATATATTAATTACAATATAATGAGTTTTTGAAATTTAAGTTTTAAAATATAAATAAAAAATATAAAAATAAATAAATCATTGTAATTTATTTATTTTAAAACAAATTCAATTTTTTAATTTTATTTTAAAAAAATATTTCATCATCCAAAATTTTCCTTTTTTCGTACCCGCTGAGCTTCATGTGGGCAATTGTCGCCTACATGTCGGCCATTACTACTATAAATATCTTAACCGAGAGTTTTTATAAGTTTAATAGGCTGTAAGGCGGACCGGGCGGTGTTTAAGTTCTCGAGAAAGGAACGTACGATGGGATGATGAGCCTTTTTTTATTTTATTTTATTTTATTCCTGAAATGGAGAAGCTGTTGATCATGACTGAACTTTTTTTTTTTTTTTTAAATATTAAAATTAAGTTTACCCAAAAAAAAAAATATTAAAATTAATGTGGGATAGAAAATTTGTGAGGATATAGAAGTAATTTTATATTTTAATTTTGGATGAGATCTGACACGTAAAAATGGCTTGCAATAATGGAGGATTGAGAAAATTGCCCTATAAAAAAATATTTAACAAGGTTGTTTTTATTATATTTCAATTATAACAAATATTTTTGTTGGTATTTTTGTAAATGAATTAAATAAAATAAAATTTTAACATGGTTTTAGCCCCAATTTTACATTGCATTGTGATGTACTAATACACTACTTAATTGGATATAATTAAAAAAAAAATTTCTTTGAGCTTTTCGCACTCTTTCTTAATGTCAACTTAAGAACCATTTCCTTCAAGCAAATTTGAGTTTAGTGCATCTTATGTTAGTTTAGCGTTGCAATTTACATTGCAGAGATTTATAATAATCAGTATATTATATGAATAAAGAACTTTTGATCCTAAGATTTTGACCTATAATTGAAGTATTACATTATATAAAAGAAAGAAATATACATCAAATCATTGTGATTTTCCCATAGCAAAATCCAACCGCGCAAATGTGTAAAGTGATCAGTGTTGACATGAATTATATATTAGGTAATTTTTTTTAACTTTTATGCATTTATGTGTTGAATTACTTATGTATATATATTTTTTCATTAAATATGAAATATATATGTACCTACTTGTTGCGTTCTGGAATATTCGCGGCGGTAGAGAGTGGCATAGTTTAGTGTTTTAGTTTTATACGAAAATCCAGCACACAAACATATAAAAGAATACGAGTATAGCATTTATAAGAGACACCAGAATTTTTACGAGGAAACTCTTGAAAATGAAAAAAACCATGAGGCCTAGCCCAGTTTGAATGAATCCACTAGTGCTCGCAATTGATTACAAATGAGGCCCTTCCTTAGGAGGAAGGTCTTCGCTCGATGTAGCAAATACACATCATATAGAGTGCATATGGTAGAAGCTGGAAGAATTAGTGTTGATATGTTCGTTTGGGAGGCAGGGCCATAGTCGATGAGCGATGTAGGTCGGAAGGACTGTAGTCGGATGACAATGGTCGGAAAGACCGTAGTCAGACGACAGAGGTCGAAAAGATCGTAGTCAGGTGACTGTGGTCGAAATGATCATATTTAGCGAAATGATTGTAGTCAGTAAGCAATGATGGTCAGAAGAACCGTAGTTGAAGATGGTCATTAGAATGACCGTAGTCGGGCGACGGAGGTCTAAAAGATCATAGTCATGTGATGGTGGTCGAAAGGACCATAGTTGACAGAAAGATCGTAGTTGACCGACATTGATGGTCGAAAGAAACATAGTTAGATAATAGTGGTTAGAAGGATCGTAGTCAGGTTGTGGAGGTTAGGAGGATCATTACTGGGCGACAGTGGTCGGAAGGACCGTAGTTGGTGGGAAGGATTATAGTCAGTGGACTGGCAGAAGTTCGATAGTGGTTGGCGGAATAACGGAAGTTTGGCGGTGGTCGACAGAGTCCGTCGGTGGTTGGGAAGAACTCCAACAGTGGTAGGCGGACGGGAAAAAGTCTGGTGATGGTCGAGAAGAACTCCAGTGGGGGTCGGCGGATGGCCGGAAGTCCGGCTGTGGTCGGCAGATGAGCGGACGTCTGGCAGTGGTCGGCGGACTTTAGAAAGTTAGTTGGGGGTTTGGAAGAACTCCGATAGTGGTCGGCGGACCGGCGGAAGTCTAACGATGTTCGGGAAGAACTCCAGTGGTCGTTGGCTGGCGGGCGAAAGTTCGACGGTGGTTAGCAGATGAGCGAAAGTCTGGCGGTGGTCGATGGACTGGCGGAAGTCCGTCGGTGGTCGGGAAGAACTTCGGCGGTGGTCGACGGATAGGAATAAGTCCAGAGATGGTCGTGACCGAACTCCAGTGGTGGTCGGCAGAAGGGAGGAAGTCCGGCGATGGTTGGCAGATAGGTAGAAGTTCGACGATGGTTGGCATACTAGCGGAAGTTTGACAGTGATTGGGAAGAACTTCGGCGGAGGTAGAAGAATAGGGGGTATAATAGTTTTTTGAGAGTGGCATGACTTGAAAATAAGTGAAGGGTCAAGGTCAAAATGAAAGTGGTTTGAATGGATGATCGATACGATCCCCATGATCATTGATCGTTTATTAATCATTTGTATGTCTTAATGATATCATAATTTGGTGATCTTAGGCTCCTTGGATTTGTCTCGTCGAGCCGCTCGATTTGACTATAAGAATGTCACGTTTGGTAATTCAAATTGTGGTTTGAACCTTCCAAATGCGCTTTGAGTCTTTGATTTGGACTCATTTGGGCTCAGATTGAGTAGAATTTGGTGTCGTTGGGTTTGTATTTCCGAGACATTTAGTTCGACTATAATTTTACCGAATTCAAAGTTTGGATGATCCCAAATTTAATTTCGGAAGCTTTCAACTTCATCTTTCCTTGAGATTCGTGCCAGATCAAGATAAATTTTTGATGACATACCACTACTATATTTTTCTACTATGGAAAGCTCTAATTTTCACCCAATTATTTTCGTCATGGCTGCAATGAATTTATAATGTTTTGAACTCATTTTTTTGTACTTTTTTGTTTCAACTTATTTTTTTTCATGCCAGGCTTAGAAGATGGACTAACTACTCAAAGGATCCTTTTGCTATGATCTTTAATATTTTTAGTTGTATGATTTGCAGTCATGCATGTACTATTCATTGTACTTTTCTTTCAATTGTATTTAGTGGTTGTATGGAGGAAGTTTAGTTCTATTTGTCATTGTTGAACCTCTGTACAATATGCATGATTTGCGTCTCATTCATATTGATTTGAGGCAGTACAACATTCTTGTTGTTTCTCAAGAGCATGTAAAAAATGTTTGATCACAGGTTATCCTTTTTGTCATACCTAAATTATATAATTATTTATTATTTGTTAAATGTTAAATTCTACACTTAATAAATCTTGATTTGCTCATTTCTTTGCATAAACTTTTAAAATTTTAATTTCATTTTATTGGCTCAATTTCCCAGTAACAATATGAGATTACCCAAGTAAAGTGTTGTAAATGTAATTGATTTTATAATAGCTAGGATCACACTTATATTGTATCAACGAGACACTACATGGCTCCTGAAGTTATATTATGTTTGTTCATGACTACTATGATCATATTCATCCTCTTATGTTATTGCTTATGTTATTTGGTTATATAACTCTGACGCTTGAAATAGGGCTTGGATGGAGTTATATAACTCTTCTCGTGCAAATATCAAGAATTTCTTTTTTAAGGAAGTTCCAAAATCCATAATGCATTATAGTTTGACGTATATTTTAATATCATATTATTCTTGACTTGTAGATAATCAATATCTAGCTTCAATCCATCAGGCAAATTAATGTGAATTGAACTTGTGATCCTTAGACCAAGGATGGCTATTTATTTGTCAAAAAATGCAGGGTATTGGTAATGGCTTACCGTTTGGAGCAATAGTCACGACTCTTAAGATAGCTCAAGTGATGTCTTAAAGGATACAATTCAATACATTTGGTGGGAATCCTGTGTGTTCTGTTGGTGGACATGCGGTGCTTAAGGTTCTTGACAAGGAGAATCATCAAACACATTGTGCAAATGTGGGGTCTCACCTAATTGTACTATTGAAAGAGCTTCAACATAAGCATGAAAGTGAGATTTTCTGCCTCATATTTGTTTATTGTACATTACGAAACATATTCAATAAACCTATATGATCTATATATAGAAAGGTCTTGCAAATTCTATGGCTTTTATGTGGATAAAATATTACACTATTCATTTCATGTTAGATTTTGATTCCTAAATACAGTGATGAGTTAAGAGAAGCATGGTCATACATTCTTTTTTATTGATTTTTAGTCCAAACACCTTTAGGAGACTTTGGGTTCCTACTTTTACATTTCATAATATACAATAATGAAGTTAGATATGTTTACTTTATCATATTGCAGTTATTTTCATGATATTTGCTCTTATTAAATTCAAATACTCTTTTGCTGGTTGTCTATAAGATTAATTTCATTTTGCATGACTAATAATTTATCAGAGATTCACTAACATTTAAATATAATTTGTTCATCAAATGATCAGAGTTCAAAAAAATTATCACTCACACTCCATGATTCCATGTCATACAATTGCCTTATTGAGCAATGTACACATCGCAGTCAGTGGAGATGTACAGGCAAGGGACTAATGCTTGGTGTGAAACTTGACAAAGCTCTCCAAAGTAGACTTTGATGTTTCCACCTCTTTCTCTTATTATCTCATGTTCCTATCAAATACAAATTGATTTCAGTTCTTGCTTGAATTGGGTTGTGTATTGTTATAATAATAAAGTTTAGGTTGTGATGATATGTTTTCAGTTCATGCTCTTATCAACTATCAATTATAAGAAGTATGTGCACATAATAATACCATCACATTTAGGCTTTCACACTACATTTAAAAATGATATAATATATATATATATTTAAAGAATGATAATATTATTAAAATATTTATTATTATTGTAAATAATTACAGCTTGAATTATGAGATATATAATAAAATTTAAATTAATCTTAAATAAAAATTATATGAGGATATTTGCCACAATTTTTTTTAATGATTTAAAGGTCTAGCTGGCACCCGCAGTAAAAATTTTTTGCCGAGCTGTTTTTTTGCCAACCGGAGTCTCAGGACGCAGATCCTTCACAAAACCGCGCATTCATTTCGCATACAACCGCGGCACCCATGGCAACCGCTGGTCACGGCATCAACGTCGTCGGAGAATGGCAGAACTTCGGCGACGAAAGGCCTTTTCTCGGTTATCTTTCTTCTACTTGGTTTATGCAGCGAGGTGATCATCGCGGGGAGAATGGTCCTGTTTTTCTCGGACGCTGATTTTAGTTTGGAAATTCGAACTCAGGGTATAGACCTAGTATTCTGCTTCTATTATTTCCCTTTTTTTATGTGCTAATGATGAACATTTCTAGCTTATTCGAGCCGTTGTTGGCATTTCTAATTTTGTTGTAACAGCTATTGTTGTATTTTGACTTTCTGTAATCTTTTAACCTATTGTTAGATGGAATATTGTCTGTGTTCAAGAATCAAATCCTTGAATCTTCTGCAATCTGCTTGTCATTTCTACTTCTTGTTCCATTGTTAATTTTCAGGTGTAGTATAACATACGTGCTGCTAACCGGGCTTACATTAGTTCAGCATCTCTTCACAGCTTGCTCTACCCCCGGCCCCGGGTAGTGGGTTCTGAGTTTTGAACTGATATTATTTAATTGCTTTTGCCTGGATAGATATTTGAATATTTGCTTTCTTTCGGTGGGTTCTCTTCGGTTCTTTGCTTGATACTAGGTATCGTTGATGCATTGAGAGCTTCCAGTTTCGCATGCCAAATATACAAAATCATAAAGTAAGACCACTTTTTTAACAGTTATCCAGATTCTTTCGAGTAAGGGTGAATGCTAATTTATGGAAATGCCTTCAACTTGTAGTTGCGCAATATAAAAACCATTCTTCTTGTTGCGTCTTGGAATATTCGTGGCGGTAGAGAAATATGAAGTTTAACGTCTTAGCATTGCACAAAGATCCAACATGTAATCAGATAAAAGAGAATGTTTAGCGTTCATAAGAGACCAAAATTTTTACGTGGAAACCCCTAAAAAGGAGAAAAACCACGGGGCTTGGCCCAGTTTGAAGGAATCTACTAGTATTTGCAGTTGATTACAAATGAGGCCCTTCCTAGGGAGAAGGCCTTGGCCTGATGTCACAAATGTACATCATATAGAGTGCATTACATGGTGGGAGTTACAATATAGACATGTTTGTTTGGTTGGCACGACCATAGTTGATAGGATAGAGGTCAGAAAGATCGTTGTCTGGTGATGGAGGTCGGAAGGACCATAATAAGTGATGGAGGTTGGAAGGACCGTAGTCGGCGGGAGAGAGAGGTCTGAAAGATCGTAGTTGGTAGGAGACCAGGGTCAGAAAGACCGTAGTTGGCAGGATACCGAGGTTAGAAAGACCGTTGTCTGGTGATGGAGGTCGAAAGGACCATAGTAGGCGACGGAGGTCGGAAGGACTGTAGTCAGTAGGATACAAGGGTTAGAAAGACCGTTGTATGGTGATGGAGGTTGGAAGGACTATAGTCAGCAGGAGACAGGGGTTCGAAAGACCGCAGTTGGCAGGAGACCGGGGTCAGAAAGACCGTAGTAGTAGAGTGATCCTTCAATAGAACTCCAGGCATAAGGCAGTGGTCTGACAGAAGTTCAGGCCTCAGGTGGTGGTTTGGCGGAAGTTCACGCCTCAGGTGGTGGTTCGGCAGAAGTCCAGGCGTCACGTGATGGTCCGGGAGAAGTTTGGGCCTCAGGTGGTGGTCCGACAGAAATTTGGGCGTCAGGTGGTGGTCTGACAGAACTCTGGGGGCGTCAGGTGGTGGTCCAGTAGAACTAAGGGCTTCACGTGGTGGTTTGGCAGAGCTCGGGGCCTCAAGTGGTGGTCCGGCGGAGCTTAGGGCTTCAAGTTGTGGTTCGGCGGAACTTAGGGCCTCAAGTGGTGGTTTGACGAAACTCAAGGCCTCAAGTAGTGGTTCGGCGGAGCTTAAGGCCTCAAGTGGTGGTCCGGCTGAGCAACGACGTCATGAGGTGGTCCGGCGGAACTCAGGCGGTGGTCGAGGAGGAGCTTCTTCCTTCTCGTCTCTTCTTCTTCTCTTGCTCTGGTCCCCCTTTCAAGAGAAATAATGTGGTCTATTTATAGATTTCTGGAGTGGCATGACCCGTAAATAGGTGAGAGATCAAGGGTAAATGGGAAGTGGTTGGATGGACGGCCGATGTTGAATCCCTTGATCATAGATCGTTTGATGGACATTTGAATGTCTTAGTGATGTCGAAATTTGGTGATCTTGGGCTTGTTGGATTTGTCTCGTCGAGCCGCTCTATTCGACTATAAGCATGTCATGTTTGGAAACCGTTTGGTAATCCAAATTGTGGTTCGAACCTTTCAACAGTGCTTCTAACCCTTGATTTGGATGGACGCTTTTGGGCTCATATTGGGTTGGCTTTGGTGTCGTTGGGTTCGTATTCTCGAGACGCTCAGTTCGACTATTAGTTTGCCAAAATCGGAGTTCAGATGGTCCCAATTTTAATTTCGGAAGTTTCCAACTTGATTTTGCATCGAGATTTGTGCTCGATCAAGATAATTTTTTGATGACATATCACTTCTAAAAGGTATTGTTCGCTTTGGCCTAACTCATCTCGTACCAACCTGAAGCTCAAACTTTTACGCTTTGGCCTAACTCATATCACTTTGATGACATATCACTTCTAAAAGGTATTGTTCGCTTTGGCCTAACTCATCTCGTACCAACCTGAAGCTCAAACTTTTATGCTTTGTCATAGAACTATTCAAGAGGTCACTCATCCTAAGAGTGCTTATTACAAACACTCTTAATTGTAAAGTTCTCATAAGAAATTCACCCATATTAGCATATATATTATAGTCAAACTCTTTTTATATAACTCAATCCTTTCCTCTTTTGATATGGGATTAAGGTTATTTTTATTCCCCTTTTTAGGTTTTCCGTCATTTGAGTGTTGTCCAACATCTTCATATTGAATATCTTCTTCATCAAGAACACTTTGTGGCTTCTCATACATCTTTGTCAGTGGGACCATGAAATCGACTGTAATCTTCTCATTTACATTGTTGAATGCAACATATGAGGAAAGTGAAGGTCGTATCAAACCTAGTGCAGTCTGGTCAAGAACCTTTCATTCCTCCATAGTCATGGAATCCAGCTTTTTGGCGATTCCCTCAAACGACAAATACAACTTCTTTTGATACAACAAATCTTCAATTTGCATCCTCTAGAATGCGAAGTTAGAACTGTTGAACTTCTCAATGTTGTACCTTGCTTCATCCGCTTCGTCCACCATCACTCCCACTCGAACTAAAGATCCTTGTCTTTGATAGCAATTGTTGGGGATGAACAGGAGTAAACACCAGAATGATGAAATAAGCAAGAAAGTAAAAGCAGTGAAAAAATAAATGACATCAAGATTTAATGTGAAAAAATTCAAAATATGGAAAAAACCACGGAGCTACACCACACCAAGAAATCTACTATGAAAATTGTGAGAAATATGTACAAATTCTCGTCTCTCTCAATCTCTCCTTTCTTTTCTTCTCACATGCACGATTCTTAATGTCTAACCAAATAAAATACAAGAGAATGCCAAGTAAAAATAACTCCAAGGGACACAACCCTTCAGAAAAATGAGAAGGAAAATTGTCCATTCCGTCCCAAACAATGCCTTTATTTATTGACATTTGAGACATTTACTGACAAAATCAGCAACATCTTTATGAAGACCAGGCTAGAAAAAAATTATCAGCAACATCTTTATGAAGGCCAGGCTAGAAAAAATTGGCGGAGAGTCGTTTAATTGTTTTTAGGGTGCCACATGGCCGACCAGTGGTGTAGAGTGAAATTCAGCGAGTAATTGATTCTTTGTAAATTTTTCCCTTATAATAAAGAATGTTATTCCGAGTTTGATATTCTTGTTGAGATAAAGCACATTTCTGTAATTTCGAAATAAGATGAATCATATCAGGTGAAGTGGTGTTTTCATTTTTTAATGCATTTATAAAAGATAATGAGAAAAATTTGAATAGTGTAAATAAAGAAGTGTGATCATGTGGAATAGTGTTGTGTTATATGGTTGACGAGATAATGAATCTGCAATAGTGTTTGTCTTGCTCGATTTGTATTCAATACGGAAGTTAAAGCCTAACATTTGTAGAGGTAATATTATTGTTCAGGAGTTTTAATTTTTTGTCTTTGTAGTTCACGAAGGCTTTTTGATGTGAAACAACATGCGGTGAATTGCGAATTGCACTTAGGAAATTAATAGAAGTAATGATTCAAAACTTGCTTCCAAAACTCTTTGCTTACTCAAGTTGAGTTCGAGAATTAGACGATGATAAATTAAGTAATGACAAGAAATCGCATTTAGAGATTAGAAGACTTTCAAAATAACATAAATAATTCTAGTAGTGCAAATAGCTAAGACTAACAAAGCCCCAAATTTAAGATTTAGATCCTTCACCTTAAGATCCGTCACTCATATTTAAAGTAGTGGCTAGCGGAAGAGAACCGTAAGTAGACTTAGCAACGCCACTAAGAGGCAAGTGATCTTGAGAGGACTTGTCGCCGGGAAGGGAGCCGGGTTCGGAGGAGCGGGTGGACGGCCTTCAATGATCCACGTGTAGACGGAGAAGTGGTCGTCGATGGACTCCACTAGTGCTGGTAGGATCCGATCCAAGTATTCTTCGACGGTGTCGTCAAAATCGAAGCCAACGTCGAAAAAGGGTGATTTGAGGATGTCGACTCTTCCTTGGTTATCGTACTCAAATCCGAAGTTCCACTCGGGTTCCTCCATGCATTCTTGAAGAGGAGAGTGGGTGGTCGCCGCAAGACGTGCTCAAATGAAGAGGAGAAGTGGATCGGGAGCTCGGGGAAGAAACGTTCAAACTTTGGCGGGCTAGAGGGGTTCGGCCAAGGTGGGGATCCAAGTATGGGGTGTAGGAATTTCTGCAGTAAATACAGTTTTTGGAAGGTTTAATGGGGTGGATTTAATTTGAAAATCAAATTAAATCAAGGAGGAAGAAGGGGCGGTCAAGAGAGGGAATTTGGGACTAATTTTGTGGAGTTAATAGGGTGATTAGGAGAGAGAGAGGGCTCAATGAAGGGGCCGGCCAAGAGAGAGAAGAGGGAGGGGTTTAGTTTAAGCAAGTGGGGACCACAAAGATTAATTTCAGAATTTAAACCAAAATCTGAATTTAAAATTTCAATTTGAAAAATAAAGGAGGTTCCTAAATTAGAGCAATCAATTGGATTGGATTTGAATTTCAAATTAAGGGAGCAATTTAGGGAACATTAATGGCCAATGAAACCCAAACGTTTCAGAATTTTGAAATCTGAAATAGGAGGGAAATAGGGGGTGGCGGTGGCAAGGAGGGAGGGGCCGGTGGGCTGGAGTGGCCGGCGGCTGCTGGGTGGAGGTTGGGCCGGTGGGAGGAAGATCTGGCTGGGGCCGGTGGGAGGGAGATCTGGCTGGGACGGGCTGGCCAGTGAAGCCGGCGGCTTGGCTGGAACCCAAGGGGCGGCGGCACTAGGATGGAGGGAGGGAAATTTGAAGAAATATGAGAATTTCTTCCAACGATTTCCTTGCCTCAAATTTCTTTTCAACTTCACCTTCACACCACAAGCATGGATTAAATCTAGAACTCACGGAGAGATCTAGTTCTCCCTTTGAACTCACTAAGAGATCAAAGGAAAATGCACTCACAAAGAGAACAAAGGAGGATAATTTTCATTCAATCCAAAAAACTAACTCATTCCAATACATGATGCCTCATATAAGGAGGTCCAAAAATAAAAACTGAAAAGACAGAAATGCCCTCTGGGCTACATAAGCAAAACAATGCCCTCAGGGGCAAACTCGGAAAACTAAAAGTACAAATGAAATAAGCTGTAAATAAATCAGAAATAGATGCTCTGGATCGTAGCCGTCGATCTGCGTCGCCGGCGATGATACACGTGTCGAAATCTAATGTCCCCATCACTTTTATGATCGGTTCGTTTTATAAATTTCATACCTAAGAGATATTTGCACCATTTACCGACGGCTTTCGAAATAGCATATATTTTATTTATATAAGTAGATGTTTGTGATAAATGATGCCCTAGTTTCTTACCAAAGAGAAAGGATGGTTGTTTTGTAATAAGACCACTTAAGCCAAAATTTGAAGCATCCGTGTCAATAATAATGATTTACTGAAATCGGGTAAGATTAATATTGATGGTGATGTTAGTGCAAGTTTTAGTTTATTAAAAGCCTCGGAGGTCTGGATTTAAAGCATTTGTTTTTAGAAGGTTAGTTAATAGGTCGACAATGGGACGATGATAATATCCCATTAAGCCTAAAAGGATAGAACATGCCGTAAAGATGAAGGAATAAGCCAATTAATCATTTCCTTAATTTTATCTAAATTTGCCTGAATAGTTCCAGCTTGAGATAATATGACCCAAGTATTCAATGGATAATTGACAGAATTTGTATTTATTGAACTTAAGAAATGAATTATGTGTAGCGAAGCCTTGAAAAACAAGGCAAAGATGATCATAATAGAGATCTATGGTGGAGCTATATATGAGGATATCATAAAAAAAATATAATGACAAACTTGTAAAGATAAGAAAAAAAAAAACTTTGTTCATTAGTGATTGAAAAGTAGTTGGTGCATTAGTTAAGCCAAAAGACATAACTAAAAATTCAAAATGACCGTCATGTGAACGAAAAGCTGTTTTATGAATGTCCTTTGGATTCATGCATACTTGATGGTATCTTTAACAGAGATCAAGCTTGGAAAAAGTGATGCATTATGTAATTCGTCTAAAAGTTCGTCCACATTTGGAATTGAAAATTTATCTTTAATAGTTGAAGTATTATGGGCGCATTAATTGGAGTAATGATTCCGTCAGGTTACCGAATGCATTCGGAAACCAATAACAAAATGCCACGTCACTAAAGTGCTCGGTATTGTGCTCGGTACACTCGGTATGCTCGGTATTTTTACTGGACGCAATAAAAATTCCATTAATTGACACAAAAGCATCAAGTACCATTGCGTTTTTTGACAAGTAGTACATAACTTGAAAAAGGAGTATGGTTGTGACGGATAAGACTTGCTTGTAATATTTTTCTAAGTGTTCCATTGCATCTTTCTGGGAATGAGGGTATCGATATGGCCGAACATTGGTTTGGATAGAGGTGGAAAATTAACCCATTGGTTGTTTGAAAGATATATTTAAAATTCCATAGTAAACGGGAAATAGAATGTGGTAAATTAGTGGTGATATTGCAAAGTGTATGCAGGGATTGGACAACCTATTCATTAGTATCCACAATGGAAAGACTATTCAAAAGTAAAAACAGAAATTTTCCATTTTATTTAACCTGGCATTAAGTCTCCTGCATGACACTTTCTCAAAGTTTCAGACATTTTACTTTCATAAATACAATATCTTGAAGAATGTTGACCACTCTCTCTTCTTTTATGACAAATTCATGAGTTTTCTGTGAAATTTTGGTGCCCTTTGTGAAGATTAGGGCCCTTGATGAATGATGAGGTTTTGTTTTCTGAAAGTTTGTAACGATATCATGACCCACCAAAAGCACCCCATCATCACCTACAACAGCTATTTAAAGAAAATTCTCCCAAATTTACCTTTAGCTTTATTGATAAGACCAAGAATCTAATTTTTTTCTAGTGGCGAAAAATCTCCTCTGGCTGAATATGATTTTCCCTTAATATAATCTTTCTCTGATTAAAAAAAGCAAGGGTTCTCTTTTTTAAATTATGGGTACTAATCTAATTATTTCGATATTGTAATTTCTTAGGATCTAGTTTATTACTATTTTTCCAAAAAAAGTAGCAATTGTCTAAAACTTTTTTGACAGCCACTACGCTCAAAGCATTGCCATGATTGTGACAAGTGTGTCCTTCAATTTGATCATCGCTTCCATTGGCTTGGTACATACATGGCAAGGGAAATCATTGCCGAGTTTGGTAAGTTTGTTTTATATTTATATTTTTGTCTCAATTAAATGAAATTTTAGAAATGTTATTAATCTAAATTATATTTACCATTGTTTTACTTTCCGTGCTCTATACATTCCTGGGAGGAATTTTTTATGAAGCTCAATAGATCATATGGTGTCATAAATTGGTTTGTTATCTGTTAGATCGGTTCAGGGACCAGTCTAGCCGGTCCATATGGGACTGGCCCGCATATAACAGAGGCGGAACTCCGCTTCTTTGGGTGTTCCGCTCTCTACATGGGGCCCAACATGCAGGATTTAAGTGTGATTAAGGTGGTTTAGGAGGGAAATTTCAAAGGAGGGGTTATTTAGATATTTTCTTTAGGATTGTTTGTTTTAAGTAAAATGTTTTCCTAGGGTTTGGGCATCGAGTATTTTTCTGAATTTAGTTGTTCTTCACTGTTTTGGGCTCTAGTGGCGTCTAGAGATTTTGGAGAGCCGGATCCTCCTCTTCAATTGAGGATCCATTGTATCTTGTTTGTTTTCTTATGTATTTCATCAATTAAAGGTTTCTCAAGTGTTTGACCACAAGTTTCTTCTCTACTACTATTTGCAATTTGCTGAAATTCCAATTTAAACCAATTTTTTTTTTCTTCTATTTTTTACAAGTGTTTACTATCAGAATCCAGCTCCTCTCTGAATGTATTGTGCTATTTAGCTTAATTAGAGCATTGATCTTTAAGATTCACGATATCTGTGTGTGGATTTGTATGTAAGATCACTTAATGATATATTGGCTTATGAAAATTTTCATTTTGTGTTTGTTATCATCATGCTTACAGCCACCATTGTATCATTTCTTGGTGCTGCCGAAGGCATCGAAGTTGATTTCATTTAGATTATTAGTTCTTAATACTCATTTTTGAATTTTTGTTCTTTTTATAATGAGAAAACCTAAATTCACAAATATTTAATTATTGAAGAACTTTTGAACAACGTGGATTCTCTCCTTAAATCATCGACTATTTTTACTTCCATAATTATTACTTATGACCAAACTAGTAGGGTAAAAGCTAACGATCAGATTTTGCATTCTTGTGTGCAAAACTCTTTGAAAAGGACTTCAGCGTTTTGCAAAACTCTTTGTTTCTATTACTATCCTCCATGATTACCTATGATGTAGTCTCAAGTTACTATCTGGGCAGTATGGCTTTCAATTGACTTTTATCTCAGCGTTTCATCTTCTTCTCTTCATCCCCTAATCTACTTCAATCAAGTTAAGTTTTCAGTCCTTTTTCTATCCATTTTATCTATTTACCATGCCTTACAGAGCATGCATGATAGACTCAAATTTGAAACCTTAACCTAGAGAATGGAGAGCATATCATTTGAGCTAGAGCTCGTTTATTTGATATAATGCACTGACATTTTTCGTCAAAGAGGTATGTAGTGTTTGATACATATCGGATATGACATGCGTCCGACACACCTCCGACACGCGTCGAACACGCCGATTGTGACTAGGGTTTCACAACACTGAATGCCATCTAAATATCGATGTCTAACACCGCTACAGTGTCAACATTTCAAAACTATATATCTATCTCAAGTTTGATATTGTCTTGAATTTGACGTTCGATGTCAACAATTTCTACACTCACAATTTGACCCTTGTGCCTTCTCAATATCTTATCTTTGACCGATGCTTCTCAACATCAACGATTGGTGTCCATTGCATAACATTGATGTTTGACTCTCGACAACATTTTCGTCTCCCCTTTCAATGCCTGACACACGATATTGACGCTCGATTCTTGACATTCTAATATTAATCATTTTAAAAACAAATCTTAGTTTAGTGACTTATTATTTCTCAATTATTTTTCATATTCTCTTGATTTTTTATACATTATTTTTAAGATATGAAAATTATAATATTGCATCCAACCCATATATATTTTCAATAATTTGCTTGTCTAGTACCCGTGTTGTGTAATGTCTATATTGTCGTGTTCATACCTGGGCATCATAGTTGATTTGTCTAATAAGTTCAAACGGACATCATCTATGCAAAAAGAATTATTTATTCTAATTAACATCAACCATCCTTTGAAGTCGGCTATACTATCCCATAACCTGTTCTGTCATAATTTAAGAGTTCGGAGCAATTCTTCTATTTTTCATGCTTATTTGGAAATTTAAAGGACTCAAATTTCTGTGAAGTAGAGCTGATGTCTTAATTTACATCCGTTATTTTAAAATGGAACTAAACTTTGATGTAATTAATTTTATGGTACCATTTTCAGCATTGGCCCTGTTCCTTATCTTGTGTTCATGTTTCTTCATTTCCATCTCCATTATTTAAAAAAAAAAAAAAAAAAAAAACGTTTTTATAGTTTCAAGCAACATAATGAGCCTTAACTCAAACCAGCACACTTGGAACTTTTTCGATTGAAATGTTTCTGCTGCTCTAGAATTTTTTTCCGTCAATTCAGTTTTTTTGTTTTTGTTTTCAATCCAGACCTCCATACTAATAATGCACTATTGCCTTCTTATGAAGCTATCTTGCTCTGGAATAATAAGACTATATTATGAATTCCATAGGAGGTAATGCATCTCTTATCTGTAGAGTATTCTTCGACATCCTGTAAATATGCATATATCCATTAGTATTACATCCATGTCTACTTCTGAAGACATTTTAAGGTATTCCTGAAAAGGTTAATCCTTTCAGTAGATAACTTTGCAAACATTGTTGGGGAAGTAAACTATTCTGCGAACACAAATAAGAAAAAAACAAATACAACAAAAAAAGAATATCAGGATTTAACATGGAAAAACTCAAAAAACAGAAAAAAAAACACGGAGCCACACAATACTAAAAAATTCACTATGAAAATTTGGGAGAAATTTGCATAAATCTCTTCCTCTATCACTCTCGCATTGTCTCTTTTTACCCTTTGTTTGTTCTCATGATCAAACAAAGAGAAAACATATTAAAACCACTAAGGGGCATAACAGTTAATGAAAAATGAGAAAGAAAATTGACATCTTGTCTCACAACGCCACGACGCCAAATGAGAATTATGACGCTTAATTCTTTGTCTCTTGTCTGCCTGATAATGCCGCAATGCCAAGGTCTGGATAGCCCAATGCTCCCTAGCAATGCCAACATTTGGAGCACTGTGGCACTCCGCTCTATGTCTGTCTCCAAGAAAGCTATATAGTGTCGTAATGCTTAGGTACACAACGTTGCAGCAACCTCCGGTGAGTTTGACCGATGAAATTGAGGATTAAGACAGCAGTATGATATGATTGATCAGCACAATCGGATTCCATGCAAAACTAAACATATGTACTTATTTTTCATATCTAGAGAGTGTTTTTTACCCAAAACTTCCACTTTTTGCGTGAGAAATTGAAGCCAGAAGTGGACCATACGTCAAGTTGGACATTCTTAGTTCTTGTTGCTGATGCATAGCTTAATAAGTTGGATTATATTTCGGCCTAAATGTTTTTATAGAAGAAAATCATTTGCATCGTCTAGACAAGGTGAAGCATACATGTAAACTTTCAAAAGTCGAGCTTAACTCGAAATTGCCCAACTATAAATGAGCTCGAGCAGGGTCGCGAGTCTCGACATGATTTTTTAAATATAATTAATTATTTTAAATATTTAATATTCTGCAATATTATTAAGCAGTGCATCTTTTCATATTAAGAAAAGATTTAACTTATTTTCTTATTCTGTCTACTGTAGTAATTTATCGGCCTTAAAGTAATGAATCTTATTTACTTAATTAACATTACATGAATTTATTATTAATCATTTAAAATAATTTTGACAATAATTACTTAATTCAAATGTTTATAATACCTTTAAATTAATTCTACGTACCTCTTTGAGTCTTACAAATCTCCCATCCTTAATAGAATTTCGTCCCCGAAATTCAACTTTTCATAATTCTTTAAACAATTGAGGAAACTTTTGTTTCAAATCATCCTCTCTTTCCCTTGTAGCTTGCCTTTCATACATGTGCTTCCATTTCACTTTTACAAAGGGAATCATTCTGCTTTTCATTTATGAACATCTTTATCCAAAATCAATTTCAGGTTCTTCAATGTAATTCAAATCTTTTTGAATTTCAATATTTTCCTGAGAAATTCTTTGGCTCTCATCTGTAACCCACTTTCTGAGCATTGAGACAAAAAATATTGTGGATATCAGACATATCTATAGGTAGTGCCAACTTGTAAGCCATTGGTCCTATTCTTTCAATAATCTCAAATGACCCAATAAATCTAGGACTGAGTTTCACCTTGGCCAAATCTAGTCACCCACTTCATTGATCTCACTTTCAAAATACAAAATCTCCCACTTCAAATTCTATCATTTTATACTTTGAATCATAATATTTCTGTTGGCGGGTCTTGAACTGCCTTTAATTTGTCTCTAATGAGTCTGACCTTCTCAATAGCTTGGTCTACCAACTGTGGATCTAACATTTGCATTTCCCCTGCTTCAAACCAGCTTAAGGGAATTCTGCATTTTTTTTTACCATATAAAGCTTCATAGGAAGTCATCTTGATACTGGATTGGTAGCTATTATTATAAGTGAATTCTATTAATGAAATGTGATTCTCTCGGCTACCACCAAAATCCAGAATACACTTTCTTAACAAATCATACAACACTTGAATCAGCCTTTCTGATTGACCATTTGTTTGTGGATGAAATGTA